>NC_083618.1:10378593-10504887 GCF_963584025.1 Labrus mixtus | reverse complement strand
TTTCCTTTTTTTACACTTCCTCTCTGGATTCCCTGTGGATTAAGACCTCTAAGAATGTACCTCTCTGCAGGCTGTTACAAATCCAAAACTAACCCTGTTCGCACTGCACCTTTAGATGTTAATTGAACTTTGGTATGATAACTTTGATGTTGAGTTTGAGCTTGAAGGAAAAAACATACTCGGAAAAAAGAACCTTGTGTTCTTGAAGATCACAGATCCAAGTGTAAAAGACAGAGAGCAGGAAGATTATTTTAACTGTTGCCTAACATAAATAAACTCAAGATTAAAGGGGGGATTTCCAGGTATAAAAAGGTAAGAGGACTACTTTGAATCAAAGGAGTATGACTTTTAAAAACTTTATTGTCATAAATGTGTCTTCAATTTCACAATCCTCTAAAATAACCTTCCTCTCCTGTTTTTCCCTTATGTCCTGCTGTTATACCTGTCGAATGTCTTTCAAATGTTAGCAATATCATTCGATATTCAATATACCCTTTAATACAAAACTTTGCACTTTGTCTTTCTTTCCTAGATAACAGTGAAGATTTGTCTGACTGTGACCATGCGTGTGATTATTATCTTCCTCTTGTCTGGCCTGCTTCCACCTTCTCTCGCCCATGGACAGGACCCCTTTGCCTGGTTGTATGGCCGGCGAAGCGAAGGACATTATATTGGCTCTCTGCAGGCAGACTCTGCGTGTCCAGATGAGTGTGACTGCCCACCCACCTTCCCAGTCGCCATGTACTGTGATGGGCGGGGCCTGACAGCCATGCCAACCATTTCCTCCCGTATAAAGTATTTGTACCTCCAGAACAATGCCATTACAGCTGTGCCCGACTCAGCTTTTGTCAATGCAACCAATCTGGTGTGGCTCATGATGCACCACAACCAACTGACATCTGAGGCCATTGGCAAGAAGGTAAAAACATCCATCTGGTCTCAGTCAGCCACATGTGAGCTCAGAGCATAAAGGCTGTCAGATGGCTTGCAGGTGGCATGCTGTTTCATTACAAAGAAAGCAGTTATTGTTTTATTGTTGCAAATCTATGTTTACAATAGGAGCATGTATATATTTGGACATGTGAACATGGACTGGGTCCAAAACCACTCCATATTTACTATACATTGCACTACATGTACATTTACATTTCATCATTTGTTTTAATTGTCCAAATATGCATATGTGTCCTCTACATTGTCATGTCATGTATGACATAGTTTATCGAAAAATCTTTGGGGTAAATACGTGGTCATTAGAATATCCGTTATAAAAAGAATAGGTGTCAATAATCAAGAAATTCATTTCCATTGTGGCCCCACAAGAGCAAAGGAGCAACAATGGCCTTAAAGATATTCACTGGGAAAACATGATGCAAATTCTGAAGGTAAGCCAAACGCGAAACAGGTCAAGACCAAACCATAGATTGTAAAGAAAAAAAGAGAAGAAAAAAATGTGGCCATTGTAAACTCACTTGCTGGTTTTTGAAATGCTTGTACTGATTTGAAACCAAGATTTCAACATTAGAAGATTAGATTGTTATGAGAAGATAGGCTGGATCCTGAAAGTAGTGAATGGTTAAAATGCTAACATGACAAATCTATATAATCTGTGCAAAAGGCTTCTTCATCTGCAGCACATGAACACTACTGTGCTAAGATAAGTTATAGAGGCCAACACCTTTTGTTTGTATCAGGCTGCTAAAATGTTTAATTCAGCAGTAGGGTTAAGCATTTTAATATGGAACCTTACAGGTCTTTGGGATATATGAAATATATGGTACAATTAAGAAAAGGGCCTGGGGCTCACATCAAACACAGTGCCACTGCAGCAAGGACTGTGGCCTTTTTACATGGGATGAGTGTCCTACCACCTGAGCTAAACAATGGCCCCTATTCTGTAGCCCCCATTTAGGTGCCAAGTCCTGAGTTGGCAACATTATAAAGTCTGTTTGGGTTGCTGCACGAAAACAGTCCCAAAGAACAATAGAGGTCAGTTTGTCAAGCAGAAATTCAATGTGGTGATAAACCAAAATTGATTCATACTTCTTCAAGCCTCTATTGTTGACAAATGCCTGACCTTCCTCTCCATAAGAAGTACAGGCCACTCTGACTCCAAGGAGGCCTAGTCTCGACTGGACCTGCTGTTAAATCTGTTACTCACTGTCGTCAAACTCTTACAACATTCCCTGCTAAGTCCCCTTGTGCCTGGAGCTTGATAACCTTGACCTCCCAGCAGTCCAAAGCACTGCTTGCTGGATCTACACTTAGATCCTGATTTTATTTTTATTTTTCTTACTGTTTTGTCATTTTATAAAGAGGACGCCATCATATATTGATTGCCCTTTCACTCATTGAAAATGACGCTGGTCCACTTAGCGTTCCCTGAGGAACACTCTAGAAAGAGTACTTTTTTTTTACATTAAGCCTAGACAGTAGCAGTGACAGATGTTCACAATAACATACATTAGCTATGTTATTGCGAACTACATTAGCTACTCCTAGCATTCTTAACTTTCTTTTTTACCTTGAATAATATATAAATGCACATCTTTTTTTACACCATAGCCTGTTGACAGAGTGAACAAATAAATATTCATAGAGGAAGAGAGCACTGCTAATCTCTGTTTGCGAGATTCTAATTTTGTTTTAACAGCTAGTTAGCAGACCAGCTGCAGCATTGAGCAGCAATATAACATACCTGCAAATATCACTTTAGTCAGGCAGCTTTTGTTGTTTTTGGAGTGGTCTTTATTTTCTTTCTCACTAATAATAACACACTTCTACCCTTGAATTGTGGCTTCTTTCTTTCTTGCTAGTGCTCAGCCTGCTATCTGCTCTGTCAACCACTGACATGGTCCTCCAGTCAGCTAAGAGGAAAAGAGGCATTTCCCCAGAAAAAAAAATAAAAAATTGTAATAATCAAAAAAGTATTTACAGCACATTTAAGATAACGGCAACATGTTTTTTTAATGCAACAAAGGAAAACGTCAACATAATTTCAGTTGGACATTTTCAAGCAAATCAGTAGCATTTGGGTGGGTTGGTTAGTTATTTATTATCTGACTTTTCTTTGAAGGCCTTTCTGAAGCTGGAGGCATTAGAGCGCTTATATCTACAACACAACAATTTAAGCAGCATTCCTTCAAACCTCCCCCGCTCCCTGAGAGACCTGAGAATCAACCACAACAAAATTGAAAAGGTAACGTTTCACAGTCGGATATTTACGCAGAGCCTCACTCTTTTTATTTTTGTTTGTTTATACACAGCAGAGGCATTAGTCTTTAAAATGATTTCTGCTGTTGCCTAGGTTACAGCTGTAGATGTGGAGGGAATGGATAACCTCACTATCCTGTATCTCCATGACAACGCTGTCACGGATATGGGCACATCACTGAAGGCGCTGATATCTCTCACACTGCTGGACATCAGTAGCAACAAGTTGACAAAGGTATTTGTGTTATCTTTGTGTTTTTAATTGTACCACTGATTGAGTGGATAACCTCCAGTTGTCCCACAATATTTTCATGAACTGACGCCAGGTCCCAGAGGGTCTCCCCGAACATCTGCATCAACTCTACCTGGAGTCCAACTCCATTGATTCTCTTCCAGAGGGCTTCCTGGGCAGTTTCACTCAGCTGCAGTACGTCAGAATTGCCCACAATCAGCTCACTGACAAGGGGATCCCTCCCAACACCTTTAATGTGACAGGGCTGGTGGAGCTCGACCTGAGCTTCAATAAACTGGAGCGAATCCCTCCAGTGAGCACAACACTACTACATCTCTACCTGCAAGCCAACCAGATCAAAGGTGAAATGTTTGCTCAATCATTTCGATACAGACTTCTCTGTATGAGTAATTGGATAGAACGTAAAATAATGTTCAGCCAAATTTTGAACAGATTTGTTTTAATTTCCTTCATATCTCAGTTGGTAACAGGTGTTGCACATGGTTTACTGTACCATTCAAACCACATCACAACAAACCTGAACATCCCTAAAAGAGCAGATAAGCTTGTCTTTGACTTAAAAGAAATTACCTAAGTAAATACTAAAAAGTACTCGTGATCTCCTGCAGAAGCAGATTCATTTTCTTCATTATTATACAGACCAATTGGCAACATTTGATGTTTGAAATAGTTTCTGCTGAGTTTGGGAAGACATACTGTAATGCTGCCGTTTGTGAACAGAAATGTATTCTTAACCACTTTCCATTCATCCCACTAGAGTTCACTCTGGGTAGTTTCTGCAGCATTATGGATGTGACCAACTTCTCCAAACTGCAGACTCTGCGGCTGGACGGAAATGAGATCGGCCGCCAGGACATCCCTTCAGAGTCATCCGTCTGCCTGCGTCAGGCCTCCAGCATCGAGGTGTAACTGTATGTGGCACTCTGATCACAAATGTACCAGAACAAAAGAACAGCAGGTGGCAGCAGTCTGTACTGTGATATTCATTGTTCAACTCATAGTACATGTAAAGATTTGTGATTGTTTGCATGGCATCTGAAGAAATAATTTTACACATCTGGACTAAAATACGTCTGGTTGTATTTGATTTAATGGGGAAAGCCTTTTACTTCATAATACAGTGTAAGACAATGTATGAGTAACATGTAATGATTATGTTTTGCATATCGAATTGATCTGACCCTAGCCTTTCCTTTATGTTAGTGTGATGATCAATGCTTTGTGAACAGTTTGTATCTTCCTTTAATGGTCTTTTTGTCTTTTTTTAAAAAGCATGCTTTTCATTTTTTCTTATTGTATCATAGGATGATAATAAAAATATCATGTATTATACATTTTATTTGAAATTACTAGCGCTATAAGAAGCATGACAACATCTTCAACACTTGACAAACCTTGTCTCATGGTTATATTGCAATTTGGTAGATTATTTTATCTTTGTGATAAGAATGCTGTGACTGTTTTACCGTATTTTCTCTTTAGGTGACACTCAATTTTCTTGGAGACAACATAGATATATATGTACTGGGTGAAAAACATGTACTGTACTGTAGTAAATCACAACTACAGAGGCCTTTATGTTTGTATTGTGCCTTGTGAGTATTACATGGATTAGTTACCATACTGACACAGAGTTTATGTTTACATGCTTGTTGGAGAATAAATAAAAGTTGCGATTTTCTAAAAGTATTTGTGCATTTTGTCTTATATACAGTATTTGTAGTACATTGTGTTTTACATTCTTTGTGTGTAGGTTGTCAGTGTTGTTTGAATCAATGATTTTTATAGACTTAACACAGGGGCATCGTAATATAGTTTGATGAGGGCCAAGTCCAGTTTTTATTCATTCTGAATTGATGTAATAGCACAGCTATCTTTTAATTAAGGCTGTTGTTGTGGACACAACCTGGCACTATTCACACACACGTGCATTTGTTCTTACAAGAGTTTATGTGAAGGATCTGAGACATTTTATGAGACATTCCTTAGTAGGCCTACACACATCAGAGTACTTTTTCTTTTTGAAAAGACTTCAGATGTCATTCTGATCACTGATTGTGTCAGTAACCAGGGCAAGAGACATTCTGGAGACAAAACACCTTTGAACTCTGAAGAGGATTTAGAACTATTGCTATACAAATGGTTCTTTATTTACTCTCTGAACAAAGATTTAAGGAGAGGCCGAAACATCTAAGGAGAGAGGAAAAGGGAGATAGCTAACACTATAAATGAAGGCATGTTTGTTGACCAAATAAAACCAGTAGATAACACAGTGGAAGGCTGTTAAGAGGAACTGACAGGAAATAAAGGAAAAGCATCTTAGCCATTCAAAAACAGTAAAAAGTGTATTTTATAAGAATTAGAAACCATGACACTAGGTAGATGATAGAATTGTTTCCAACTCAATAAGATAACAGAAATCACAATTAGGTACATTTTCAAAATTGTATTTCCAACAATTACCAGGTCTGTGGATGAATCATTCATTTTTGACTGTTTGTTCTCCACAAACATATCTCATCATCAGCTGACATAGAATGGGCCTTGTTTCCTATTTTCTGACACTATACCAGGTTCTTCAAAGACCGATTGGTGTATGTGTTTTTCTAACTCTAACAATGCATGATGATCGCAGTCTTTTGGTGTATCAGGGTCGAACCCTTTGCATGTCTCAACTTTGTAATCTGTGGCCGCACCTGCAGATACTGTCATTAAAGCAAATGTGGAACATATGCTTACAGTGGTTTGGTTGTGGACGTGCGTCACTGACCAAAATGGCTCAAATAACCAAAAGAGATTCAAGCAGAGAACATTACCCACAGGTGTAATTAGGACACAAAGCAGAGACCCATGCACTCTGTGTAAATGCCAAGAGCAGGGATAATATTACTAAGTCTACTAAAAGTCTTTGATACATGTCTTTTAATTTAATACAACATGAGAATGTCAGTTATTGTAAATGAGTAATTTGTTTTTTAAAGATTTCTGCTCAACTTTGGCCTTTAAGTCATGTAAAATCAGTTAAGAAAAATGCTGCTGAATATTTGAATAGGCTTGATAAAAAAAGCCAATAGGCTGAACTTATTTATGGCCATGTTTCAGAATCCCAATACATAAAGGGCTAATGATATGTCGCAGACGTGCTCATGAATGAAAATGTATTAATACGGTATTTAATGATTTTGTTATACAAGATTAACTTGAGATAAACTATAAAAGAAATAAAACATTCCTCTGAAAAATAAAAAAAGAATAAACATATAACCTATGTCCATTTGTTAAGGTTTAGACAATACAGGGACAACTACAAGTTAAACTTAAACTAGAGGGTGACTGGTGGTTTTAAAAATGTGCAGTTTTAAACATTAGCAGATATCAAATATACCCTGACTAAATATAACGGTGAGTAATGTCTTTCTAAAAAATAAAAATACTGTATTAAATACTGTACTCCCTGTGAGCTTGTTTGTGAATTATGATTCACTCAGAGGCTCAAACATGTTTCATACATACTTTTTCACATGAACCCCTCCCTGTCCAACCGTTAGCCCTGCTAACAGAAGAGACAGGACAGACAGAAGAGAAAAGACAAAAACACATAGAAGAGTGTAGAAAGATGTGAGGAAAAACGACCAGGAAGGCAAAGCCAGGGTGAGAACTCTGTTTAGGTTGGAGTTCAGACGTGCTGGGTTAGGCTGAATGCACCACCAACCTCCCCGTAGTCTCTCACTCTAATGAGGAAGGAGAACATTTGTGATAAAGATGATATGGGAAGGCAGATCCAAGGTGATGAGCCCATTCAGGCTACAGCTCCCAGGGATTAAGCTGTATGCCGTACCTCCCCCTAGTTCCCCATTTTCATGAGGGATGAAGGAGAGAAGAGAAAAGGATATCCACTGACTTATTTTACCTGCTTCACCTAACTTCACCTGTCTTCCACAAACTCTGCCCACACAGACATTCTTTCAAAAGGCAAACTGAATAAGATCATCTCAGCTATTAAAAACAACATTATACCCCACCTGCATAAATAAACAACTGTTGAATTAGTGGAATTTTTCAAATAGCTCTTGGACAATAAACTTCGCTCCAAACATACAACCATGACAACCACAAACGCTGCTAACAAAGACTTTCTACCAATCAACAATGAGGCCTGAATGAAGAGGGAGCACACATTAAATACACAGACAATCAGGGGATAACGAGACACAGGTGTGGATAATCAGGTCGTGGCAGACACACAAGGCGGGTACATATATCATTTATATGTGTCTCTGTCAACTAATGTACAGTTCATGTTGTTGTTTGGTCATACTTGTTGTCTGGTTTTTGCTTGTCATTGTGTCTATATGTAAATGTATATCTGTGTGTACCACCAACCTGCCAAAGGGTCTAAAAATGGAAATTAACCAATGGCTACAATCTGGCATATTTACATGTTTATGTTCATACATGTGCACTGTCCCTATTTTAAATGAATAAACAAATGAGCAACAGGTTCTGAAATGAGACATGGGTGATTAAAAACGACACAAAAAAACAGGAACTAATTAAAATGTAGAAAAAATGATAAACATGACTATTTGACAGCGGACCGTGTCAAAAATGTATGTATGCACTTTTGCAAAATGTTTGCACTTTTGTGTTTCTGTTCTTTTAACCATCACCCATGTATGATAGATGTTGTAACAATACCTTTGAAAATGAGTAGTACATGATTTTTTTTCATTTATCTCTATTTGTCACCAGTCATGTAGTTTGACATGGTCACGGTCACATCACCAGGTTGTGATTATGGGTGACACAGATGAACATACGCTTACAATTCGGCAGTTATGTGTTGATGTCACTGACCAAAATGAGGTCTATACATCATCAGTCTCTGCAGTGGTTTCAGAGTGTGGTTGTTAAGACATAGTTACTTGCAGATTGTCACTCACCTGAGTCACACACCCACACACACACACACACACACACACACACACACACACACACACACACACACACACACACGCACGCACGCACACTCACAAGCACAGCTATGCAAGCATCTAAAATAATGTAGAGTGGGGAGTCATAGGCATGATTTGTCTTAATTGTAAAAAGGCACTGGTGTCAGACATGACATCGTTTTATATAAAGCAACATTAACAAGCTATGTATCAGACTGAGTGGGGGTAAATTAGTCTTATAAGTTTCCAATACGAGAACTTATCTTGTCAATGTGCATCACATCATGATGCAATTTTAAAAGGTTTAATGTGGTGTTGTGGGGGAAGGTCTGGGCAGGTGATTGGTTGGAAAACACCATTCCATAGTCTGTCAATAGGGCAGACTTTAAAACTGACCTACTGGGGAGATTCAAATGTCTATACAGAACTTTGCCAAGCAGGAAAGAGGACATGAGGAAATACGGCTGGAACAGTTTCAAGGATTTAATTTTAGGAAATCCTGCTGTTGTCAACCAGGTAGGATCAAACCTGTTTCACCAGACTTTCACTTAAATATTCTTATTTGTAATTATTTTAATCATAAATGTGGGATAGTTTAACACACAGTTTTAATTTGGTACCTGTCTGTGTGTAAAAATGTGTAATGTGTTGATACTGTTTCACTTGGAAGGTAAGACAAGATGTCAATTTGAATAAACAAATATTCCATTCAAGTGGTTATGTTAGTAAATATAACTTGCTGTTATGATGGCAAAAAAAAAGATTAATTTGCCAACATCATGGCAACTTGATGCTATTCTAACACTAATGGAAATAATTTTGAAAGTTGCAAAAACTTTATAATAAATGTATTTGTGGCATATTCAATCTTGAACAGCGCTGTCTGTCTCTGATGTGTGACCATGAAGCCAGTCTGTAGTTTGTTTAAACCAAACAGTAACAGAAATGTGTGTCTCATAATTCTAAGATTTTCTTTTCTTACTGAAGTTTTTTTTTCTTTGTCTCAGAAAAAACATGATTTTTATGACACTTACCGTATACAGCTTTAATTAGTTTGAAATGTTCAACAAGCAGGACCCACATGTGGATGTTGGTGATGAAAACCCTGAGCGTGGGAACTGGGCCAGCAAGAGAGAGTACATCCTCTCTACCATTGGCTATGCTGTCGGACTGGGAAATATCTGGAGATTCCCATATTTGGCCTATAAGAATGGAGGAGGTTAGTGTTTTCTATCTCATCCCTTTTAATAGAAACACTGTTTGCTTTTGAATCATTTCATTCCTGTACCAACCAATGTGTCGATTTGAACAGGTGCCTTTCTGATCCCCTACTTTGTGATGTTGGTGGTGGCTGGAATTCCTCTTTTCTTCCTTGAAAGTGCCTTGGGACAGTTTTGCAGCCAAGGTCCGATTAACATATGGAGATCAGTACCAATACTGCAGGGTAAGAATAGTCCTTCAAGACTTGTGAAATCATTGAGGTACATCTGAAGGTGAAGAGGGATTTAATGAGGCTGTCGGTTAATGATCAACTTTGGAGGCAAAATCAATGTGTCAGGAGAATTATTCTTAAAGCTATGAAGAACTTCTTCAAACTTCCTTGTGTTGATATTGGCAGCCTTTGTGGACAAAGTAGTAACAGCTTATCTCTTTGTTGATCCTGCCCTTTAAATCTGTGTTTACGATGTGTTTATTTCTGTAGTAGATGGACAATTATGAAATCGTGAAACAGACTGTGGATCATTTATTCAGCCATGGTCAGACAACACATACAGCACACACATATGGCTGACAAAGTGCAGACCATCGCTGACCCATGCTGACTAAGATCTCACAATCATTGGCAATCATTGGCAATCATTGGCAAAGTGGCAGAATGGCAAAGTATTCATCTTCACAGTGTTGCTTATAGTCTGCTAGAAGGTACAGCCCACAAATTCCTGGCTGCTTCGTTACATCTCTAAAAGGCTAGAAAGAAGCCGTCACCTAAACATTTCTTCAGTCTCAGAGTCACATTTCCTCCTCAGCTCACAACAGACACTTGGCTCCAAACCAAATATAACTCTGCTGCTAAGAGGTCTCTAAAACATATGTATTACAGCTTCACAAACCTAAAAGAAGAATTCTTAGATGGTTTACACAATTTAAAGATATATCCACAAAATTATCAAGATGAATGAATTCATGAAAATACCTACTAACAGTTCTGCATGCTGTGAATAGCTTCATCAAATGCAAAAAAAAAAATACATTTTGGATTGAAATGTCTAAATTGCTTTTGTATATCAAAAAGAGGCGTCAGTATTACCAATAAAGAACGCCTCACAGTAAGTTTAAGTTTATCTGTAGCAAATATGAGGCTTTGGATTTAGACCAATGATATGGTTATCTGCAAATATTACGTAAAAGTAAAAACATTTACACAATTTGTTGCTATTCTTCATATAACAGGAAAACCTGTAACCCTGAAAGATTCCTTCCTGGATAACTTAGACTTTTTCAGCCCCATAAGCAGTACACTTTGGATTTTGCCTCCCATCTATTATGCTGAAAGAACATTGAAAAAATTAAATAATTGTGAAAGACTTAAAATAAATAATTAACCTGATTCCAAGAAATTACTGTGATTTGGAGTGTAGTCAAATATTTAACCAGCTATACAAATAAAAGCTGATGTGATCATAAGTTCATTGTATGGTGTAGCTTTGTATTTGAGCCAGCTTTACAAATAAATTATTTATCTAAAATAAATCATAAGCATATTACTGAAGGACGCTGAAGGAAAAGATCAAGTATGTCTTGAGCCTTGAAAGGAAAGTAAATAAAATGGTTTCTTTTGCTACAGAAAGAAAAAGATGGCTCACACACTGCAGGGCTCCTTTATTTATTATGATTTTATTTCACCAGGTTAGTGACGCTTCGAGCAAATCTGCTCTTCATCAGAGTCAGGAATATTGGAGCCCTGCATTGTGCCAGTCGTCTTTTTCTTTGTTTTCATTTACTATTTCACTCGACTCAGCACCTGCCCTCCTTGGTTTGGATGTGCGGTGGGAAATAAAGTTAATAAACTCTTGGAAATTAAGTAAAAATAGATGAAGAACAAACAATCTGTTTTGACATATACACACTTTCTTTTTATGAATTTGTTTTTCTCAAGCCAGGGACACATTCATTGATATAAGTCTCGCTGAAATATCACATAAGGCTTCTGAAAATGGTGCTTTGTATAAGCAACACTCCTTCATAATCGCTCTCTGTCTGCCCCTTCAGGTGTTGGAATTGCCATGGTTATGGTGACTTTAACAGTATCAATTTACTACAACGTCATCCTCGCCTACAGCCTGTACTACATGTTCGCCTCCTTTCAGTCGCCTCTGCCTTGGTCCAGCTGCTCTGGCTGGTCCAACAGTAACTGCAGCAACACGCCCATAGGTTTGTCTTTTATCTCCAAAGATGTGAAGAGCTGTTGATTAAATCTGCTGTATGGTGTGAATTAACTCTTATACTCATTAAAAGACATTGTTTGTAATCTTCTAGTGTATTGCAATGTCAGTGGTGTTTTGGTGGCCAACTGGACTCACCAGGAAAACAGCACATGTCCTTTATCTAACACAATCACAGTTCCTGTGCAGAGCCCGAGTGAGCAGTACTGGGAGTAAGAAAAACACAAGCACAAATACTCACATGTTGTTCTTATGGCTGTACACTCACATTTCTCTCCTCCTCAGCCGTGTGGCTCTGCAGAGATCCAGTGGTCTGGATGAAACAGGACCAGTAGTCTGGCACTTGGCCCTCTGTCTGCTGCTGAGCTCCTTAATTGTTGCTGCAGCACTCTTCAGAGGCATCAAGTCATCTGGCAAAGTAAGTCACCATCTACTTCATAGCAATTCATTGTCTACAGTCCAACTTTGGGGCAGATTCAGCTAGATGCAAAATCAACAGCCATATGTCCTGTAGTTATTGTCTTAGGGATTTTCCTCCTGTCACAACCTCAGCTGATGAAGATGGTATGAACATGGGTCAGATATACATGTCAAAGACAAAGACGTAAATAAAAAACATGTGTGGATTTGTTTTGGACCTATCCGGTGCAGCTGTGGTTAGACAGGGATTTGATTTCTCATACATCCACACTTGATTCACTCTGGATATCTGTACTAATTTTGATCCATCTGATTGGATAGCTGTTGAGATACTTCTGTCAATACCAAGGAAGTGGGCCTACTGGCAGATCAGGCAGCCATTGCTAAAAATGTAGGAGGCAGCAGCTTAAAACACAAACTGGGCATTAGTGTATATAGTCTGGCTTTGTCCATGGATAGCAACCATATATGAAAAAAAGTTTAAAGTTGACAATCTACCACCAATATTCAACATTATAGTATTGGATCATTGATTTAAAAAAAATGTTTTTGTGATTCCGATTCATATAGAAAAAAAAACAATGTAATAAAAGTGATCATTAGAGTAGCCAGAACGTTATAACTTTGGATAGAAGCAGAATAGGTGTATTTCCGTCTCAGTATTCGTGCTAACTTAGTCATACCAGCTGTTGGTCTTTAGCTCGTTGGTTTACATGAGATTGTTTTTCAGTCTTTTCATCTTTTCTCAGGGCCGGTGAGAAAATCAGGGTTAATCCAGAATACTTCATACTCCTTTAAACAAACACGTGTAACTGTATGTAGCCTAAGATAAAACCATTTCATCACTAAAATGCTGTGTTTTTGATGCATAGGAAAATGAATAGTATTATATCTTCTAGGCCCTAGTTAAACTTAAACTTATTTACCTGTGATTTAAAAATGGTATCTCTTTGCTTTTCTCTCTCCAGGTTGTGTATTTCACAGCTACATTTCCTTACGTGGTGATTCTGATCCTGCTGATCAGAGGTGTGACACTAGAGGGAGCTAGAGATGGAATCGAGTTCTACATTGGTTCCAAATCTAATTTGACTAAACTGACAGAGGCACAGGTGAGGACCCATTTTTTGTTTAACGGAGCAGAAATCTATGACAGAGTATTCGGGCCATTAAGGCCATTTCAAAAATAAAGTTGTTATACAAGAATAAAGTTGTTATTAAGGAAATGCTCAGAATGACTATTAATTGTCTGGAAAAGGGTCAGTTTCTAAAATAATATTTAAAGAGTCCTGATAGTTGATAGTATGACTTTATTCTCTTATTATTGCAACTTCATTCTACAAATCTCAAACTATTTTTTTTACTATGATATGGCCCTAATACTCCTTCCCAGTAATCACAGTGCAGTAATCTATATAAATAAAAGACACATTTTATTGACTTGAACCTTACCTTGTTTTTTTAGGTCTGGAAAGATGCAGCAACTCAGACTTTCTACTCTCTTTCAATCGGCTGGGGAGGAGTCATGACTCTCGCTTCTTACAACAACTTCCACAACAACGTGTTCAAAGACTCTTTTATTGTCACACTTACTAATGCAGGTAGGACCTCGTGCAACAGCAGTAGGATTGAAATAATTTAGACATTAATCTCATGACATTTTTTTGTTTTTGCTGTTTTGCTATCTTTCAAGGAACCAGTGTGTTGGCAGGCTTTGCAATATTTTCCATCTTGGGTCACATGGCTCATATCTACAAAATGCCTATTGAAGGAGTAGTGAAAGACGGTCAGACACACGCACTATGTGAGCACCAAATCATAAAAGTTTGGGAGACATCCTGGTTGCCTCTGATGTTCTGTTTCTTTGTCTTTGAGCAGGATTTGGCCTGGCATTCATTGCATACCCAGATGCTCTGTCTAAGCTTCCCATTTCCCCTCTGTGGTCTGTTTTGTTCTTCTTCATGCTTTTGACTGTTGGTTTGGACTCTCAGTTTGCAGGGATAGGTAAGCTCTCAGTTCCAATTCATGCTTCCAAAACATTCAGATTATTACTTTTGATGCAATCTGGAATCTCTCCTCTTGTCATTAGAGGTGATCTCTACGTGCCTAATTGACAGCTTCCCGAAAGTCTTCAAATCCAAACGGGCTTTAGTGACAACAGCAACATGTTCCATCCTCTACCTGCTGGGTCTGCCCTGTGTCACAAGGGTAGGCCTGACTTATTGTAGTTAAGCTTTATGGTTCTGTTGTCTGAGGCAGGCCTAGTTAACCTACTCAGCTCATATGTGTTCATGTGTTTGCCTGAGACAGGCAGGAATATACTGGGTGACTCTCATCGACTCATTTGTTGCCAGCTGGGTGCTGATTTTTTTGGCTCTCTTTGAAATCATTGGTGTCGCCTACATTTATGGTAAGTATAATAAGTGATATGTTTATAATAAGGTGACAGAGAGCCATAAACTGCTGCTAATTCTTCATTCTTCTCATGGTTTCCAGGAGGGAATCGTTTTATAAAAGATATTGAGATGATGATTGGAAGTAAGAGTTTTGCCTTCTGGTTTTGGTGGAGAGCATGTTGGTTCTTCATCAGCCCATGCGTCATCGTGGTGAGTCACACAACATCATGCAATATTTCATCAAAAATTATTAACACTGCACTGCCTCAAACACATCACAGTGACTGCTCCTCTGCCAGGAGCCACTTAACCAATATTTCAAGTCTAATATTTAATTACAGTAACTATAATTCCATATTTATGTTTGTATGTTGGGTCTTCATGTAACTCTCCTTGAGCACAATTTAAAGAAGTACAAATTAGTCTGATCAAGGTAAGAATACGTCCTGTAAATTTGCATTACATACATGGCTGCTGATTTTGTTGTGTAGGTGATCCTGATCTGGTCTCTGATAACATTCAAACCACCCAAATATGCAGGAGTGCAGTTCCCAGCGTGGGGCTTGGCTCTGGGCTGGTGCATTGCAATATTTATTCTCCTCTGGATCCCTGTTGTCGCTGTGTATAAGCTGGTTAAAGCAGAGGGAGGCCCCTGGAAGGTACAGTATGTTTGAGGTTTTAAACATCACCAAATTATGTTGGTATTCTCTCCCCAATGTGTGTTTCTTTGCAGAAATCTTCAAATAGCTAACAGATTTTAAAGAAAAAGTCAGACGCTTGAGTAAATTCTTCTTACTGTTGCCGTTGTTCTCATGAAGATATTCTTGTGTGTATGAAATTAAATCAAATGAAACAGAGCACCATTCACTGGATGCTATCAAAAACCATTAAAACCCCCAATTCATAAACATCTATAGGCATCTGAAAAGTGTTTTCACAAACGAATATCACATTCAAACGATGTTAATAGTTGTGCATAACCTTTAAGTATCTTTTAAATAATGTACAAAAACTTGACATGTTAATACTTGTATAAATTCAGATCTAAAGCCATACCACTACATTGGAAAACAGTCAAGGCTATATTAAAATTAGCTGAGATAGCTTGTGAATATGTTCTGTATTTTAATGTTACATAAAAGAATACAAGAAATAAGATTTTCCCCTGACATAATAGTATAGTGCTGTAAGTGCAACGAAACTTAGAAGCAAAACTTTACAAGACCTGTACAAACAAAGGAAGAGAAGCAAACGGTGACTGGAGCTGCAGCTGACCACACGACTTTAACTAAAGAGTTTGGCTTGCTGTGATACAAAACTAAGCCGACCAAACATAGATAAATAAAAATAACAAGGAGGAAATAACCAGCAGAGGGAAACAGATACTAAAAAATGATACAAACTTCTGACAGAACACAATGGTGGTGAACACAGTTACAGTAGCATTTTTTTTTTCTATAGCCGGAGAGGTTGTACCTAAATTAAAGCAGTGAAAGTATAAAGTCAACATCTCTTACTTTCTGCAGCGTCTGAAGTCATTGTGCTCTCCAACTGAAGAATGGCATCCCTACCTGGACATCCATCGAGGAGAACGCTACTCAGAGGAACGCTGCCACCGCAGGAAAAGCCAAGGGAACAAAGCAAAAGTGGATGTCAGTGTGATCTCTAGCTCCTGGCTGTGATGTGTTTTTGTGTGTGTGGTCAGCTGACATTTTTTCCTTCGATAAAGCAGTGTGATCTTCAATCTTGAACAGCTTGTACTGCGGATTAAACTAACATAAGTGATGTTTAAATCCATAGGGAGAAAAGAGTGGATACAATACAACTGTTATGATCGACAACAACCCCAAATATAGCCTACAAATATACCACATTGCTACATATTACTGACGCTGAGTTACTGTAAAAGTCACACAATCAAAAAGTCCTGCCATAAATATTAAGTCAAGGAAGGTGGTTTTGGTCAGGCTTTTTCCTCTCATACCCTTATCACTAGAAAAAGGTTCCAACAATTAGTGATGTAACCAGTTTACAGCAGGTTTTTGGTGTACTCAAGAAGGAGAGCCAAAACTGCATCGTGATCCAGGTTAACTTGTGATTTTATTGATGGCTAGGAAGGTTATTGATTTCATGTTTTTTTAAGTGTTCTTTTTATCCCAGACATCTGCATCATAAGCCTCATAACACCCAATACTGCAAATGAGTTGAATCTTGGAGTTAATTGTGTTGTTTTAATAGGTTCATTATCATGTCCAAAACAGATGATCTAAAAAAGGCATAAAGTAAAGTAACAAAGTAACAACATTAAGTGCCACAAAAAAGTGTGTTTAAGATCCAGAAAAAGCTGTTAATCCAGTTAAACCATATTTAAAAGCGGCTGATGTCACACCTTCTATTTACAAAAGGACTGCTTTGTATTTGTTTACTGTGTTTGATCAAGCCTGAGGAGGGTTACCGTTAACTGTCAGATAAAATGATAATAGTGTCTCTGCGACTGTGTATTTTTTATGATGAACAAAATAAAAACTGATTTGATAAATTTGTTGTTCAGGAGTTTAATATTTTCCTCTGTGTGTCACTGGTGTTGTTTTATTTACACTGTCAGCATGTGATTAAAGCTTCTGTCTGACATCACTGAAAAACTATCTTTCCTTTTAACCATTTTTAAATCAGACTTGATTAGGCCACAAAATAAGTGATTCACACTCTAGAAAACCAAAGTGTCTTGATCATTATTATTACATTTATTTAAATAACCTTTACGTTGTCCACTGCTAATTGTCCCTTTGATGCAGGTGCATTTGGGTTCACTGTAACACACAAAAACCAAAGGCACGGATCAGTTGTTTACTGCTGTGCTAACTTGCCACTGGCTGTAGCTTCATATCAGCCATACAGACATGCAAGTGTAAATGATCTCATCTAATGTCCCAATAATGGGAAGACAAGTGGTTGCAAGACAATCTATTCCTTTAACATTAGCTCGCCAGCTGTACCTCCAAGAGCAAAAAAAGTTCCAAGTATATTTTACCAGATGCGTTAAGTCTGAATATCAGTTTCCAAAATCAATCAAGGCCAGTAATAGTTTATTGTTATTGAACACAATGTTTAGGTAATCAATGCATAATGATGATGAACATCCAGTGAGCCTCTAAAGAAAGGATCCTTCTGAATGATTGTTTACAGAGCAGTAGCCTGCAAAGTCAAATCCATGTATTTAAAGTCTGTGATTTTAAGATTCCAATAATCCACACTGACGATGTATTGATAAATCCAAAACAAAATCAAACTAAAATCAATCTGACACCCCAAGACGGTCAAAAAAGGTATGCATCCCTAACACTACTGAATGCAATCACCTGGATCCTCTGCTTTATGCAAAGCATAAGCCAAGGCTATCTAACCAGTGTTCAGTATCAGTATTACACATACATACAGTATCACACAGTGTGACTTAGTGAATCATTCAAAGATCTAAATGAGCAAAAATAAAAAAAATAAACACATTTTGGCTCCAACACTCTAAATCTTATCTAAATTTTAAGCATTATTAAGCAGTATGGCATCTTTTACGGTCAAATCTTGTTCTGCATATCATTTGTGCTAATTTTGATTACAAACTCAACAATGACTTGTAACCTGAACTGACTGCCTGCTGAAACCAATAAGTGTTTGTGTAAATTTCCCAAGCATGGGAACAGCTCATTTTAAGTGTGTTTGTCTATGTATCAGTGAGGGTTGCTGTCACTCTTGTTTGTCATGACTCTGTTTTTACATGAGTGCCCTGTTTGTTCATCCTGTTTGCTTACTATTTTATTAAGCCCAAAGCTTGTCGTAGGGATCAGCTGACTGTGTGATGTAGGCTGCAAACACACAAATGAGTGTAGATTTGACTTTACAGCTCTGTCATAGGTGGTCCTGAGGTTTGGTCTGCAGAAATGTGTATGAAGAGCTGATATGACATTCTCACAAACAGACCTGTCCGTCTAAGGATTCATTGGCAAGAATTCAGTTGAGTGGGTGTGACTTTGGATAATTCTATTAAGTCATTTGGAATTTCTTCATCAAATCATCTGAAACGCATGACTTGAAATGAGCAAATATGGCTCGAACCTTCCCAAGGATCTTGCTATTCTCTCTGATCAGGTAGGACTGCAGACATATGTAACTAAATGAAAGTAACTATAGGCTAAGTAGGACTATACCAGTCAATAATATATGTGGTCATTCATTATTCACAGTGCTAAAAAAAAGAAAACAAATTCACAATGTTTCTAGTCAAGCAATGTCACACAGAAGGAAATGCCTTGCCATGTCATATCATGAGCCGACTGAAATTAAATATTGACATGATGTTGGGCACGCTGATGGTGTCCGGTAGCCCGTCATTGAAAAGATCAACAGTGAAATCCCTTGCAATTAACCAGAACTCTGAATTCCTAATCATGTTGACACATACCACAATGTGTTTGTGTCTGTATGATTAACAGTCAGCGGTTAACTAAATAGCTTTAAATGGAGAGTACTGTGGAACAGCATGCTGCTTCAGCCTCAGCACATGGGGCGTGAGACATCACCACCATGCCATCTGGCGCCCCTCCTTTTATGAAGTTTGAATTTAAAAAACATAACATTTTTAGTGCAGATAGCCTAGCGCTAAATGTACAGAGGCTATAGTCCTTGTAGTAGCGAATGTGGGTTCCAATCTGACCTCGGCACTTTGCTGCATGTCAGCCACCACTCTCCTCCCAACAGTTCCTGTCTCTCTTCAGCTGTCCTATCAAATAAAGACAAAATGGCCCAACAAAATAATAATGAAAACAAAAACAAAAAAACACAACATTATAATAACTGTGTGACAAAAATCTTGTTACTATAACTGATAAATAACTCCTTTTTTTAAAGATTTTTTTTGGCTTTTTGTGCCTTTATTCAAGAGATAGGACAGTGTAGAGTCAGATAGAGTCAGAAATCAGGGAGAGAGAGAGTGGGGATGACATGCGGGAAAGAAGCCACAGGTCGGATTTGAACCCTGGCCGCCCTCTTGGAGGACTTCAGTCTCCATACATGGGGCGTGCGCACTAACCACTGCACCACTGCTCCACCAGTGCCCCAAGCTGATAAATAACTTCTGATTAGTTTTGGTGAAGGGTTGTTAATCAGTGGATATAGCTGTTTTTTGATGAAATGTTAAACTGTAGATATCTAAATAATAATACTTTTAACAGTTTGAGGAGATTCTTGTAGTGTACAGTGTTTATCTGTAGTGATTTTGTAATGCCTGAAATTTACCAAACACTGCATACTGTCTGTCAACTAAGAACTGTTTCTTTGACGCTTTGAGCAGGACTTTCCTCCCGAAGATGGTGATGAGAATCCTGAGCGTGGAAACTGGACCAACAAGACAGAGTACATGCTCTCTATGATAGGCTTTGCTGTTGGCCTGGGAAATATCTGGAGATTTCCATATATAGCCTTTAAAAATGGAGGGGGTAAGTATTTGGCATCACCTATGTTACAAGTATTTTAAGTATCTTGGAAATCTTAAAAACTTGATTTAATCCCTGGGCAGGTGCCTTTCTCATTCCCTATTTCCTGATGTTGGTATTTTGTGGAATTCCCCTTTTCTTCCTGGAAAGCGCCATTGGTCAGTTCTGCAGCCAAGGTCCAATCAACGTGTGGAGAGCAGTGCCACTCCTGCAGGGTAAACCTGATTAAGCAGGAAAATATTTCAAAGAATTCCTTGCATAAGGCAAAGATATTGAATATAACTATATTGTTTTTATTTTATAATATGAAAGGAAGTTGAAGTGAATTCTGCAAATTTGTGGAGAAAATTCTCAAATTTCAGTGAATTTTTGCTGATAAAAACAAATATTGTAAAATCCTTTTTTGTTAATGGAAAAATCCAATATTGGTTTACTTGTTCCAGCTTTAATTGAAGATAAGTGCAGTACCAGTGAAGTACTTCATCTATAGACAATGATGTATGGTTAAAACAATATTTTAATAAATTAATATACATTTCAATGTTATTTGTAAATCCATTATATCTGTTCATATATATGTTAATATATCTGTTGGACATTTTTTCATCCCCAGTCGATTTTAACCCATAGAAAAATGGTGATGTGAGCTTTGAGGTCTCAGTGGGGTCAGAATTTGAAGTAAGCATTTAATGATGTCACATATTAAAAGTCCCTTTATCATGTATTATCTTTTGCAGGTGTTGGCTTTTCCATGGTTATGTTGAACACATTAGTGGCAATTTATTACAACATCATTGTGGCCTACTGCCTGTTCTACATGTTCGCCTCCTTCCAGTTTCCTCTGCCCTGGTCCAAATGCTACAGCTGGTCTGACAGACAATGTAGCACCACACCTTTAGGTGCATTTTCTTTGTTTTTATTATTATTATTATTATTATTATATTAGATGATATCTGTCACTCTCAGCAAAAGTTTGAGAACCATTTAAGAAGTCAGTTTGGTGGTGTTTTTTTCTTTACCAAGGTCTATGAAAATAAACTCCTCAAAAAAAGTTTGGAAACATTATTTCGGTCACTTATTTCGCCCCTTTAATGATACTAATTGGTGTTGTATGTTATATCGTTGGAACGCCTGATTAGTCACCTTTACAACGAGGTATAACTTGTAAGGATCATGCATTTGTGGAATGTGCAACACAGCTAAACGTGAGTAGCGCTCTAAAAAAATGTGCCAAAATCCCATGCAATGTTCTTCTGTTGGTATTCACTCCTGTTTTGAGCTTCAAGTGCTGCCAGGTGTGTGTCAATTACGGGTGTATGACTGGCACCTGATTGGCACCTGACTGACAGCACTTGTGGGATCATCTTGGGCATGCTGTTCATGCCAGAGTGACCAACACACCTTCAACAACTCCTGGTTGAGGAATGGGATGCCACCCCATTCCGAAATGTGACCAGGCTGGTGACCAGCATGAGGAGGAGGTGCCAAGCGGTTGTGGCTGCGTATGGATCTTCCACACGCTACTGAGGTCCCTGACAGTGTAAAATGAATAAAGTGTAAAAAACGTATTACTGTGGGAGAGTGCAATCATCCATTCCACCAAGCAACTCAAAACAGGAGTGAATACCAACAGAAGAACATTGCAGGGGATTTTGGCACATTTTTCGCTACCCACACGTCTAGCAGTGTTGCTCATTCCATGAATGCACGATCCTTACAAGTTATACCCCGTTGTAAAGGTGACTAATCAGGCTTTCCAACAATATAAAATACAACACCAATTAGTATTATTTAAGGGGCGAAATAATTGACCAAAATAATGTTTCCAAACTTTTTTTGAGGAGTTTTTATGTACAAACCCATCACATAGACTGATGCCTTGATGTAGCCTTTAACTTGACTTCTGTTCTTTTCTAGTGTATTGCAATGTCAGTGGTGTTTTGGTGGCCAACTGGACTCATCAGGTAAACAGCACATGTCCTTTATCTAACACAATCACAGTTCCAGTGCAGAGCCCGAGTGAGCAGTACTGGAAGTAAGAAAAACCTGATCACAAATACTCACATGTTGTTCTTATGGCTGTACACTCACATTTCTCTCCTCCTCAGCCGTGTGGCTCTGCAGAGATCCAGTGGTCTGGATGAAACAGGACCAGTAGTCTGGCACTTGGCCCTCTGTCTGCTGCTGAGCTCCTCAATTCTAGCTGCAGCACTCATTAAAGGCATCAAGTCATCCGGCAAAGTAAGTCACCTATACCTCATAGTTAGACTTCTCCTGCAAATAAAAGCGAAAATCTCCTGTGCTTAACCCTTACTCACATCCTTTTCACACATTCAGTAAAAAGATGAATGATTTTCTCTCTCCAGGTTGTGTATTTCACAGCTACATTTCCTTACGTGGTGATTCTGATCCTGCTGATCAGAGGGGTGACACTAGAGGGAGCGAGGGATGGACTAGAGTACTTCATCGGTTCCAAATCCAATTTGACTAAACTGACAGAAGGACAGGTCATAACCTAACTACTATGTATGCTTAAGTCAACAAGAGCAGAATATCTACACTAATATGCAAATATTAAGCAAATACAACATTTACCACTAAACCTCCTAGCGTATGGCTAGCATGCTAACATTTGCTGATTACACCCAACATTCTGTGTTTTAGGTTTGGAAGGATGCAGCAACTCAGACTTTCTTTTCCCTGTCTATTGCTACAAGTGGAGTTTTGACTCTTGCTTCCTACGGCAACTTTCACAACAACATGTTCATGGATTCAGTTATTGTCACTGTCACTAACCACGGTGGGGGAAAAAAACGATTCTATTGGTGCACTTTTTCTAATCACAATAATTAATTTGCATTATCATCTGATCTTTTTTGAGCAAGAAAATAGTGTAATGCATAAGTACTTAATTTAGAGAAATTGAAGTCAATATGTATACTTTTTTTAACATGGGCACATCAGAGTGATAGTATCAAACCAGACACCTGTAAACAGCAATCTGGTGGGACAACTAAGTGCTCATTATTCTGTCTTTTTGTTTAAATCTGATATTAGACCCTACAAATGGATTTAAGAAGCCTCATCCTAGCTCTTATTATTTCTGATGTCTGAAGTCACTCACTTTGAGATTGTCATCTCCTTTTAGTTACCAGTGTGTTTGCTGGCTTTGCCATCTTTTCCATCTTGGGTCATATGGCTCATGTCTACGGAAAACCTATTGAAGAAGTGGTGAAGGAAGGTCAGACAGACGAAGTCACTCGTCATTTTTAATAAACTTTTAAAAAGCTGCTCTTTGACGTTTTGTGTCTTCTTCTTTTCGCAGGATTTGGTCTGGCCTTCATTGTGTATCCAGATGCTTTAGCTAAGCTTCCCATTTCCACCTTCTGGTCCATCCTGTTCTTTTTTATGCTCTTCATTGTTGGCCTGGACTCCCAGTTTGCACAATTAGGTAAGATTTTCTTAAAAACATGGTTAAGCTGTCATGCTTTGCTAATTTATCTCAAAACCATTTGGCTATCATCTGAGGAGGATTTATGCCTCTATCTGGGCATACAATGGCTAACTTTTCGGTTATTCCGGTGTAGGCAGTGGTCAGACATATTCCAGCCTACACTTCCTTTGCCAAGCAATGCAATGGAAAAGCATAATTCACCCCTCGATATGTCCGCAAAACAAATGCCATAACTTTTTTAGGAGTGCCTGTTCATATGTTTATGGTAGGACTCAGCTTGTATAGTAAGCTACACACTGGCTTGACACTGGCTTACTTCGCTGGTATGAACCTGAATAATTAAATAAATCCTTTCCAGATTGAAGCTGATGGGATCTGGGATGTCATGACAATCCTTAAATCAGCTATCAAAACCTTCTGATATGTGACTGGTCAATACTACTCTTACTACAAACGTACTACACGGCGAAAGCAGAAACCTTCCAAAGTCTGGTCCTGAATCTGTAAATACAGATTACTTGATCCTATCCTATCCTGTACTTTACTTCTTTCAAAGCACTGGATGTTTGAAGCTACAGATCACAGTGGACTACCACAAACTCAACAATTCTCAATTCTCTCCCCATCATTAGAGGTGATCATCACCTGTCTGTGTGATGCCTTCCCTGAAGTCTTCAAACAAAAGAGAGCTTTATTGACAATAACGGCAGTTTCCACCCTTTACCTGCTGGGTCTTCCGTGTGTCACAAGGGTAAAGTGAATCTGCCAGCAATGACTGTATTCCTATTGTCTTATATCATCACACCACCCAAATGCTGTCTCTCTCTATGTATTAGTTTTTTATACAATTGTCTTTGGTATAGGCAGGAATATACTGGGTGACTCTGATGGACCAGTTTGTTAACAGCTGGGTGCTACTTCTTTTGGCCCTCATCGAGGTCGTTGGCATCTTCTACATTTATGGTAAATAACTCTACCAGTCATTGTCTTTTCCATATTTACAAAATGTATCAATATTTATACTACAATTACTGTAAAACGTTGTCCACAAGATATATCACAAAGCGAAATTCCTCACAGCTGCATTTAAATGAATAGTTAGGTACTTTTGAAGTGAGGTTTTATGAGGTACTTGTCAATCGTAAATATATTAGCCACAGGAGATGCTAGTCAGCTCGGCCCCACAAGGAAGCTAGGCTATATGGCTGCGCAGACGGGGTTGTTTGCACCACATCATTTATGTAATTTCAAGAAAAAACAAGCTAAGGATCAACATCGAGGAAAATGTTCACTATATTGAAAAAAATCTGGGAGGAAGAGCTTGCCATCTTACTTGGGCTAAAGAAAACTAAGTAACAGGACTTGGTGGACGAGTCTCATATCAGGGGGTGGCTTACAGGATTTTTTGCTTTTGAAGTGGGCTGTCGCGGCTTGCCCATCAGCATCACTGCACTTCTTCTAGCAAAGGTTTGGGTTGGAACCCAACCTGCTGAAGAAAGCCACAAGGGAAATAGCCATGGCAGTTGAGGCCAGTTCGAGGTGGCTGTCGTTGAAGAGAGATCAAATTTCTAACCCTGCCGCTAAATTAGCTTTTGCTGCCCCACTTATAGGCTAGGCATAGATGTTAAGGGGCCAAATGCCTGTGACAATGAGACACCTTCTGAAGCTGCAGCAGGGTTTCCCAAAACCAGAAATGCTCTATCTAGCCTATTACTTTATGATATAAGGATTATGAACAAGAAAAGTTGGATGTTTTTGCCCTTATTTCTAGCAGCTCCTGCAGTTTCTGCATGGAGCAAAGCATCTCAGATATGTATTTCACCTGAAACAGACTGAAATGAATACTGATGCCTCTGAATGACCTTCAAAAGCAACTCAGTACACCAGCAGTAAGATTGATAATTTATTTATAGTTAATTTTAATGTCTGTAATCGCTGGCCCCGGGAGAGCATGGTGCCGTAACAGCCTTTGTTGGCATTTCAAACATCAAAGATTCACAGTGAGTGATATGATTACCTGTTAAAATAGGCAGAACGAGATCTTTCATCAGAAAACACTGCCTACAGACAAGACTACTAGACGAGATCAGCAAAGAGATAAGAGGTACTGGTTTGTCCACAGGGGGTACCAAACTCAATGCAAAGACCCTTAAAGTAGCTTTAACAAAAAAAACTTAAAATAAAGCTATTAGTTGTGGTTTCTCCCAGCCCTTGGGATCTTGATTTGGTAGGACTCAAATACTAAAGATTTCTATAATCATGGGTTAATTTTGTGTCCTTCTATAGTTTCTTAATTGTTTCTCATTGCTGAAACAGTCAAGCGCTTGACTTATTTTCATGTTGGTACCTGAAGTTCAACAGCCTTATATTGATTTTAAGCATTAACATGTGTTTGCTGTCTTATGCATTGCAGGTGGGAACACTTTTATTAAAGACATTGAGATGATGATTGGAAAAAAGAGCTTTTGCTTCTGGGTATGGTGGAGAGCATGTTGGTTCTTCATCAGCCCCTGCATCATAGTCGTAAGTTGAACCTGTCTTTTGTTTTTTTCCTTTAAATATTAAATGTGATATTTTCACTTTTAACTTAACAACTAACCATGCATCTTTTGTTAGCTTTATACGAATAAAAAATAAAATTAGCTAGTAAAAGAGTTTGTATATGTGTGACATGCCCTATCATAGAAGTAGTTAGAGGAGTGGGCTGCTGATTACCAGCATGACTTATCGCAACAAGATGAGCCTCATGCTCTGTATGCATAAGAGTCATAATGGCCCCTTTCGGCCTGTATCAATATTATTAGATTTTCTGTTAGTGACTCAGTATTTTATCTAGGTGGTCCTGTTGTGGTCTCTTATAACCTTCGTGCCCCCCACCTACGGAGGGATTGAGTACCCAGCCTGGGGCATGGCTCTGGGTTGGTGTATGGTTGCTTTCATCCTCATATGGATCCCCTTGGTCGCTGTACATAAGCTGATGAGAGCAGAGGGAAGCCTCTGGCAGGTGTGTATGTTGTCTGGAATAATACAGGCAGCCTTTAAAGCAGGATGAGTAAATGTGCAAACATATTTAATGATCTTAACCATCCCCTATTTTGACAGCGTGTGAAGAGCTTGTGTGTTCCTTCTGAGGAGTGGCATCCCTATCTGGAGATCTATCGAGGGGAACGCTACTCAGAACAAAACTGTTGCCATAGAAGACCAGTGTCAACAAACAATAAGCAAATGTAATTTGTGATTCAGAAATAATGCAGTCAAACTGAAGGTTAATATGAAAAATACATGCAGCTCATGGCTTTCATGTGATTTGAAAGTTTTTACACGTTTCTGTTCAATCAATAATTTCTAGCCAAAGCTGAACACCCAAATAAAGTACGATAATATGGTCATGAAAAAGCAGACTGACTGCCAGATGATCTCCTATGCACTAAAACCTTTGGAGACATATTTGCATAAGAAAGCAGAATATGAGAGGGCTACAAGTTATGTTCTGTTGTAATGGATTTGATTTGCACTTGTTGCTTCTGTAGAGTAATATTGTCCAGTCATATTTCCACAAAGTCTGTGTGGAGAGCTAAAGAGGTAAAGCAAAGTTTCTGAGATGCAGTCCTTTAATTACGGTGGTTGTGAAGTGCAGAGCAAAATTACAAAGTGTGAAACACAATTTTAGACACATTTAAATGATAGAAAAACGTTTTTACATTTTGTTCAAGAAAATTAAAAAAACAAAACACTTTTACATTTTATAAAACAAAATGTCAAGCTGTGAAACACTTACAAGCACCGAGACAAATGTACAAGTGGCAGAACACTTTTACCAGTCCCCAAACAAATTTACAAACTACAGAATCTTGCCGGAAAGGGAATGTACCAAATGCAGGAAGTGACACCGGAGGAGATTGAGTGAGGGGTGATTTTGTTTGTTTTTGGCGGAAACACTTGTCTCAGCGCTTGTAAAACTGTTTCATATCTTGTTATTTTGTTTTATATTTTATAAAAATGTTTTTCAAAATGTAAATTTGTCTCAAATTTTGTAAAAGTGTTTCACACTTTGTAATTTTGCTTTGCACTTCCCAGCCACCATATGTAACCCATCAGCTATTGTCTGACAATTATTTAGCTCCTTCTTTATATCTATGAAACATCTGCACATCCATGCAGAAACTCACAGACTTCCTAGATTGCCTTTGTAGCAACTTCAAGAGAAATCTACAATTTTAAGGGGATTTAAGGTCCCTTACTAGAAACAGGACTGTGTTTTTTGTCTTTCATGTTCTAGGGATTTAAGGACTACTAGGGTACCATATTGTTTTAATACCTGATGTCTTAACGTAGCTCCATCACACTAAATGTCTTTTGAAGATTGACGTAATGGATGTGCATTTTGTTAAACTATTTATCTTCTCGGTTTACATTAATAATTGTCAACCAAAGATGATAAAGTCCTCATTTTGGACCCCTTTGCTGATGCATTCAGCCCTTCAATAGCTCCATCTAGTGGTCATTTAGCACAAAAATAATCCTGATTCCACAGACTGCACTGCATTGTTTTCATCACATGTCTAATGAAGCACATCAGGGCATTATTTGCTGATGCTTATTTGTTACTCCACTTAAATTCTAATGTGCTTTTTTTTTTTTTTTTTTACCACCATCTAATTAAGAGCCATTTTGTCTTCATGACCTTTGTAATTCTTTTTAACCCCAAAACGCAATGGAAGACAAGGAAGGCGCTACATTACAGGAAACTCCACTTGTATCGAACGTATATACTTTTTCTCACTAAAAAATCGAGTTCAGCCAAATTGTTCCAAGGCTACGAGTCTTATATGTTAAATTGCACTGGCATTTCTGTTCATCTTAAAGAAGAAAAAAAATGACCACTGACTCCTCTATGAGCCCTGTGCCTTGTTTTTAAATGCTGCTTTTAAGTGAATTGTGTATGAGTATACCAGCAGTGAAAAGTTGACTCAGAATGTATGTTACTTTTCATTGAAACCTATTGTAGCATTCACAGTCATGTGCTATATACAAGTTATTTAAATGTGTAAACATTTAATGTATGTGTGAGAACTTATTACCTCTGTAGTAGCTAGCAACACATTTAAATCTCATGAAAAAGTATTATGTTGAAAAGCTAGCATTCAAACATAATGATTGACACAGGGATTTCAAGTTTTAAAACATGGTGAACACTTTATTTCTCTTTATTTCATTTGAGCAACAGGGTGATAAAATAAAGACATTAGGACGGTGTTCATGTTTAAAAAACGTATACAATAATGAAAAAGATTTTATCTAAACTATATTTGCAAATGTTTCATTGAGAAAATGTACCCATGTGTGTTGGCTATAGTTTATATATTGTCAATATATGTTGTTGCCAGTAGTGTTTTTATTTTCATGTTTGCTTTGACTCATCATATGAGCCGTCCACTGTCTTGTTTTATTGCTGAATATAAGGTGAAAATATGTGATGAATTTACAAATTGTGTTGCTCCTGATCTCCTGACCCTCTGTTTTACGGTCATTCCTTGAGAACAAAACACAAAGGTCAAGCATTGGTTGAGATTAAGTATGAAGACTGTGCATACTGCACAAACAAATGAATTATGTTAAAATGTAGAAGCAAAGCTTGAACAGTTTCTGTCAGCAAGGAGTTCATCTAAACAGAAACTTTCACATGCTTAAAATAAAAAACTAATGTTATTAAACTGTGAGGGTTCGCCCTACATTTGCATTTACTGTTAATTAGTTTGTTGTTGTTGTTTTTGACTTCTCAGTAAAGTCAAACTCATTATTTTGTTGGCCTACACCAGTGCTGTATTTTCCCCTATTAAGTACTGTTACCATTCAAGTGTGTTTTAATTATGATCTGATCTGAATTTGATCTGAATTTGATATTTTAAAGGTTATTGTTGTGCTGCATGGTTCACACAGAATTGTTAAAGTTTTTTATCTTTACATTTAGCTTTGCACTTCCAACGTGTTTACTTTGAGTATAGTACTAGTTAATTAAATACAGTAATATACAACATATATATATATATTTAAATTAAAAACCCATGATTAAAATGATTTTCATCTGGCAAACATGGCTAACAAAAGTTATCATTGATCACCTAAAACAAATAGTGGTCATCATTATATTGCAATGGAGGAGGCTTTTTGTCCTGGCTGTCTGTTTAGCACCTACATACCCTGCTGACTGAAATATGAGTCGTACTGTACACTGGCTGTTTCAACAATTCAAATATTGTAGTAGTATCAATATTTAATGTTTAACATCACATGCCATTTACAAGAAAAAAAACTGCCATGTCACTACAGTACACAACACAGACCCAATGAGATTATCCAGTACTGTATAATCTCATTGAGTCTGTGTTGACCCACTGAAAGCATTTAAAGTCAAGGGATTACCAACCTCATAAGTAATCATCTTCTAGACATTTTGAATATAAGCTCCCCTTTGCTTAGCGCCCTACAATAGTATCCTCCCTTTCAGCTAAAAAATACACAACACATACCACTTTACCTAGCCAGTTAGTGCAAAGCAAATGGATTTGCTACAGGTTTTCATACAATGCCATAAAATGTTATTTCCTAGAAATAAGCTATCACCACTTGAAAGCTCAGTCAATTCTTGCTTCCTTTTGTTTTTCACTCTGGATGTAATTTCAATGTCAACAGTAAAGTTTTACCCCTACTAAAAACAGCTCAATGCCAAAACCTCAGAAAACAGTGTGATAAAAAAATAACTATTGCATGAGGGTTTCATTCGTTATAAAATTATGTTGTTTTTTTTTAGGCTGCATCACTGTATCATGGAGTGGTTGTGGCTCAGCGTTAGAGACGGTTGTTCTCTCTCAATTGGATAGCAATATTACCTATGTGGGCTAGACACTTAACCCCAAATTGCTCCCACTGCTTTGTTGGCGTATAAATGAGTATGAATGTGTATGATTAGCTAGATACTGTACATAGCAGCATCTGCCATTCGTGTGTGAATTGGTAAGTGGGGCCTGCAGTGTAAAAGCTTTGAGTAGTCATATGACCAGAAAAGTATGGAGGACGAGATCTGACAGAAGTATAAATAAATAAATAAATAAATGTATAAAGAAATACTGGAATAAATAAATAAAATAATTAATGAATAAATAAATAAATAAATGAATAATTAAATGCGTGAATAAATAAATAAAAACTGGTAAATAAATGGGACATACATAATTAAATGTCTTAAATTTATTTCTACATTTATTTATTTCTACATGTCTTTATTTCCACATTTATTTATTTATACATGTATTTATTTCCACATGTATTTATTTCTACATTTATTCATTTCCACATTTACTAATTTCTACATTTATTTATTTCTACATTTGGTCAACTGAGCGATCCAGTCAGATCTATTCCTAGCGAGACTTCCTGTTGACATTAAGCAGACTAGCATGGCTTCAACCGGGAGACCGCTGGCACACCTGCTGCGGGAAGTTGCTGACCAGCTTGAGAACTGCTCGTAAGTCATTCGCTAAAACTCTGAAATAAGCCATCTTCACTTCTTCAGCTAGCTGTCAGCATCGAACGGAAGTAGTAGATTTGGATCATCACACTCCTGTGACCAATCCTGAATGAGGCTGACGTTAGTCCCTCCTACCTCATTAGCATACAGACACAGAAATGTATAAATAAATAAATGTAGAAATGAGTAAATGTGGGAATAAATAAATGTAGAAATAAATAAATATGGAAATAAATAAATGTAGAAATAAATAAATTTGGAAATAAATACATGTAGAAATACATTTAAGACATTTAATTATTTATGTCCCATTTATTTACCAGTTTTTATTTATTTATTCACGCATTTAATTATTTTTTTATTGATTTTTTTATTTTTTTATTCCAGTATTTATTTATACATTTATTTATTTATACTTCTGTCAGATCTCGTCCTCCATAGAAAAGTACTAGCCCAAGTCTATTTACCATATCACTTGGGGTATGCATTAGTGAGAGCTGCATGAACACAGTTTGGATGAGGTCATTTAGGTCATGTTTGACAAATATTTAATTGATGATATTGTTACAGCTGTATGTTGTTCCCTTTGCCGTTTGTCCCTTTCCCCCCTCTGTTTTCTCCAGCTCTGGCAGGTGGAGCCACTGATCACTCAACAAGGTGCACCTGTGTTTAAAAACCAAAGTACTGGCTTCAGAAGGCAGAGGCTTTTGGAGCAGGGACTTGAAGCCTCTCAGTCAGGGATTTTGTGTGTTGTCTTGTTGCTTCAGTTCTTTGTTAATCTTTGTGAAATATTTAGTTCTCTATGTGTCCCTTTTGCGTGTTTTCAGGTGTTTCACATGTTTTTGTTGAGTCAGTTTGTGGGTTGCTGTTTGTCGCATAGGGCCGCCTTATGTTGGGGCGTAATAGATATAACAATTAAACAACAGGAAGTATGCTAAAGTTTTTGAGGCCTGTGTTAGATTATGCGCTACCAAATCTCCCCACCAAACAATGAGCCAGTCAAAGTTGCTTTCCATCCATTTTGCGGATTATTTTTCTTGGATCAATATAGTTCCCTCCTTCCAGTGATATCATCTGCTTTTTGAATTTGTCCAACTTTCAAATAAGCTGCTGGCAAAATAGCAACAAAAGGTCTTGTTCTTTTCTGCCACTGAGATAAATAACATTGATCTTATTGACCCACGAACCAAAGTTTTCACCATGGCAACCATGGACAGTGAACCAGCTGATAAACAGACCTGTTGCTTTCTCCCACACAGTAACAACAGTGTCACAACACACACAAACACAAACTAAAGCAAAATGATGCACTCATGTGCACACAAACATTGTGCAAGTTAATTGAAATCTGGCACATGGAAATGAAGATTATCATGATTTAACACATTGTCTTTTGTGTTGGAGAGACAAGATAAAGCCACTGAAACACACTTATCTGCTTTAGTGCACAACCACAAGCAGATCATTGGTGAGGTTCTGCAGTCGTGATGCAAGAATGTTTTTGTGTTAGCTAACAGGGATACAAAACCGATTAAGTTGTACAATTAGCAGTCACAGTGTGTGGATTTCTTTCTTGAACTTGTGAACATCCTCAGATATGAAGCAGTGTGTACTTCAGGCATAAAAAGCCTTCAAAATGTTTATCATTTTCTGTTTTAGCTCTCACACTGCATACACATATCAAACTGCACATACTGCTAATAAATAAAACAAACTCAGTGTTCAGTTCCCTCCATCCATCTCGGTCCCTTCACCCTCCTGCCAAGCTCCTCCTCAACCCGGCACTATTAGATACTGCTGGTCTTGTCGCCATGGAAGCACATTTTCAATAATTTTCTCTCTGACATGTTTTCATGTGTACATACTCTCTCACACACTCACAGACACGTTTGGCTGAGATGTGGGAGGGTTGTCCTTGACCCTTTGAGTGTTCCCATGCAGGTCCAGCTGGAACAGAATTCAAATGTCATTGGTGACAGGATGCACATTCACATGTAACCTGTTACACAAGGTCATGAACAAACATGTGCTGTTATGCGTCTTGTAGCATGTGCACCAAACTGTGTATCACGTGTGTGCACTGTGCTTGCAAAAAATGTTTTTAAATTAACTTGCTTACATGATTGCCTGTTTTTGGAAAAAAAACAATTTAACGTAATCATTTGATACTTTGATTCACTGACAACTGCCCTTCTAAAATGTTTGTCATGTAAAGTCAGAAGATTGTCAGTCTGTGTGTTTCCATTTCTGCAAGCATGATATAGTCTACTACTTTCATCTTTAAATTATGGGACACACAAATGGTTATCCCTCTGTTGAGATTGACCTTTTTACTATTTTAAAAGTACAGTTTGGATGATAAATCATCATACATGACACCACATAAAATTTCAGCTGGGTTGCAATATGCAAGTGCTCACAGGATAATGACGTGAGTTTAATTTTTAGGTCTCCTCTAGATGTCCCAGCTGCTGATGTCAGCTCATGGAAGATGAAATGAAGGCAGAGAGAAAAAGAGAGAGGTGAGATGGAGAGAAAGGAGAATTGAGAGGGAGACGGATAAGAGGATAGGCAAAGCTGATTTTCTTTCACCAATAATAGCGACAACCACCCGGTGTTGCTATGGCAACCCCCCTTCCTCTCAGCAAACTACCACTTATCCTTGCTGCCTTTCAGTCAGCAGGGCATGTGGGTGTGTGTGTGTGTGTGTGTGTGTGTGTGTGTGTGTGTGTGTGTGTGTGTGTGTGTTGGCTGCTGAATGAATCAAGCAAATGAAGGGGAGAGTCATTACAAAGCCATGTCAGACTATTTCAAACACACTCAAACTCACATGGACATTTATGCACATCAATATGTAACCTTAAACAGCTCAGATGCAGCAAGGCTATCTTGCTTCTCTGTGTTTTGCTTTTGGATCCTTTTTTTCTTTCAGTATATTCTGCAGTAGCTCCTCTTTATCCTCTCTTTCACAAACTCTCTGACTGATTTTCAGTTACCACAAACTCACTCGAAACACATAAAAATGAAAAGAAATATGATAACAATATAGAGGGAGCTACAAAAGAGTATTTTTTTCCCATTAGCAAGATGTCAATGAACATAAAAGCAAAAGGTGATTCCTCTATTGAATCTACTCAATTCAGTTTTATTTGCCATATGCATTCAAATATACAGTCTACAGTTAATGCAATGATATGCATTTTGCCCAGACACCCTCAAACTATTCAAAACTGTTATGATGAATGCAATTCCCTCAAAGTCTACCATTGGCAACATGGAAAAATCTGTAGAGTCTGTGACATGTGAGTGTTTGATCATACCACAGAGCGAGAAAGCTTAACTTAGTTCTACTGGTCCCATCATGGTTTCCACAGTAGGCCTACATTAGCACATAAACAGTTTTTCTATGTAGATTTTTTTTTTCATACTGAGGCTCAGAGTCTGTGATTCAACATCAACACTGGTGTATTTTTCCTCACTGACCACAGGCTACACCTCTCTGCACTCTTCACTAGCATTTCATTTATTATGATCTCTCCTAAAAAAAACAAACATGTGCAATCATGCAAGTTTCAGGCACCAGCTTCCTCTAGCCCAGAAAAACCCTCATGAAGGACATGCATACTGTTGTCTGTATTTGGTGAGCAGAATACCCTTAAATATATTAGATTAAAGTAGAAATGAGGGCAATTCAGGAACACATGTAGTCTATACAGTTGTCTCCCAGCAGGTACAATATTAAACTTTATCAGGGATAAATTGTGATATTCTGCAATTTATTTTAAACCTCAAATAATGGTTAGGAGTGGCCAGGTGAATTTGGTTAATTTTGATTAATGAATGTTTCCACAGTTGCAGCACATGACACACAGGGATAAAGGTATCGAATAAAACAAAAGAAACAAAAAAAAGTGCACAGTTTGATACCTATAGAAGCTGTTTTTTTGGGCAACTTGAGGCACCAAGAACATTATTCTCCAGAAATGCAGCAATATCATAAATGATTTAAAGTTGGGTTTGGTCCAACTGGTGAATGTTAACACCAACGTTTGATTTTAGGTCCACTTTTATTTTCTATTTATGTGAAATATGTCTCCCGCTGAGACCTGGTGACTAAAGAAGCCTAGCTGCTATCTTAAGGATATCAAATGTTGGATGGCCCTAAGCTTTCTACAGCGTAATGACTCAAAAACTCAAATGATTCAGTTCAACTATACAACAACTCGCATATCAACCTCATTCAAAGTTCCCTTTGTCCACTCTCCTCTAACATCACCTGCAAGGAATTTAGGCGTCATTTTTGATTCAGACCTGACCTTTGAACAACAAAAGTCGTCCAGTCCTGTTTCATTCATATCAGATCCATTTACAAAATCGAATCCATCCTGCCACCTGCTGACCTGAAAAAAATCATTCACTCACAGATCTTCTCTCGACTGGATTATTGTAACTCACTCTTGCAGGTATCACCCAAAAATCACTCTCCTGCCTCCAACTGATCCAAACCACAGCAGCTAGGTTTCTCACTGGTTTTAACAGACAACATCACATCATTCATATCCTCGCTTTCCACCACAGGCTCCCTGTCACTTTTAATGAGGGCCCCTAGAATTTGGAACGACCTTCCTGATGAGATAAGGCGAGCAGACTCAGTGACATCTTTTAAATCACTTCTTAAAACTCACTTTTACAGACTTGCTTTTATGTGATATCACATTTTTAAATGCCTTTATTGATCTTTCCTTTATTCATTGTATTGCTCTTAATCTTTTACTACATTCCTACTTCTTTTATTGTTTAGTCGTCTGTGGTTTTATTTATTTAACCATCTCTCTTTTATATCTTCATTTTCTTTTTAGTGCCTGTGATTTGATGTCTTCTTCTTTAATCTTGTATTATTGTCAACGCCTGACTTTTTATATTTTCCCCATTATATATATATATTTTCCTATTATATTTTTCTTTAATTGAATTGCTTTATAGCTTTAACTGCTTTTTTAGAACTACCTGCCCCTCTTGTTCCTGTCTTTTGCTTTTATATTATTTTTGTTGACTTCTCTCAGTTTTGCCTGACATTACGTGCCATTTTGTAAACAAACAAAAAAATATTATTAAAGGTCACATATGATCCTCATTTTCTACAAGTTTAAAAATGTCTCAGAGGCCCCCAAAACATGTCTGTGAGCACACATTTTCTGAAAAGTAGAGCAGGCAAAGACGGAGAGGATGGACTTTTCTCATAATTGGGAGGTTTGTAGACCAGCTAGGGACACATATTAGTCTTTGAAAATGGTAATGTGATTTTTACACAATATGTTACCTTTAAAGGTGCACTGTGGAGTTTTGGTAGATAAATGTGAAAGTTGAAGAAATTTACAGATTATGCGGTATATGTTCATAACTCTATACACAAACTGTCATCAGAGGAAAATTTGGTCCCTGGAAGTTTGAAGAGAAAAAATGCTACACAAGAAGTTATGGTGGGGGTCCGCAACTTTTTAGCTACAAACAGTGATCCAGGGACCCATTTTTTCCCTTGAATACATTTTGTGTATTTAGTTCAGAAAATATAACATAGAATTGTTTCACTTCTCCAACTTTCAAATTTCACTACAAAATCTAGTGCACCTTTAAGTGTTCAGAGATGAGATAAGAAAAGATAAGATTAACTATCCCAGTGGGAAATTTTCCTTGAGACACAGCTTCAGCTCTGACAGGTTTCACATTCTGCTTTAATTTTGTGGAAAGATTAACTGCATGGATGAAGAACTAAAGTAAAATACAGAATGACTTAAGAATTACAAATGTGTCTCTCCTCTTGTTTTGTAACCAGCTAGCTATGACCCTGCACTCTAAGCAGGTCATTAATCTGCACACAATAGTGGGAAACCAAAATGCAACCAGGAGCAAAAGAAAACTTCTCATCTAGAAAAAATGACACACTGTACTGTAACTAACGCAAGAGGCTTTGCTTCTGCTTGTGACAGGAAAAAAGAAAATGAGGGAGAGAGTGAGGCTGCAACCGAAAGAGAGGAGGAGAGATGAGAGGGACAGAAGCTCTGCTGCAGAACACACCTCATCTCCATTTTAGCTGGAGGGAGAGAGAGAGAGAGGGAGAGAAAAAGAGAGAGAGAGATCCAGTCTGTGCCACTTTTCTCTTCAGCTCCACTGACAGAGAGGGGAGAGCCAGGAAAGTGATATTTCAGAGGATCCACGGACGCGTGGAGAGGGAGAAGAAGCAAGAACAGGCCGGGCACGTGAAGCATTCGCAAAGAGAGAATCACAAATATAGGATCGACAGATAACGATGTAGCCTGTACTTCAGCTGGGGTAAGAAACCTGAGAATATTTTCAAAGCAAACAGCATTTTGGTACACACATTGAGCTTTAGCTGCATGTGAATTCACTGTGATGAAAGCACTATTGATGAAAGGTGTTGGCAGCAGGTGTGTGTTTAGTGTTACAAATGGAGAATCTCTGGGATTTCTTAGAGGGTCAGAATGATTCATAAGTCTGTGGGGTTTAATGCATGCTTGTATAAAGCATGTTTATTATTTGTATTATTATAATCAAGATCTACATCCTCACCTCTCGCTCTCTCTCTCTCTCTCTCTGCCAAAATCTCTCTCAATAATCCTCTCTCTGTATTCCGCCCTGTTGCAGTGTCTCTCAGCGTTTTTCCTGCACAGCACAAACAAACCTTATGCAATGGGCCGTTTCATGCATAGTATATTTTAACTCTTTATCCATTTTCTCCCTCAAACCATTTACACAAAGTACAGGTCTTACAAATCCTTTCTCTGGCTCCATTTGACTCCCTGTAGAGGGATTTTAACAAGCAGACACAAAAGGAGCCAAAGGAGAGTCATGTTGACTTTAACGTCTGCAGAAGCATTAATGTGACTGATCCCGAAATAACAGTTTTAATTTCAGTCTTTTCATCTCCACAGGGGCTCTTATGAAACTTCCTGATAGTTGCACATCAAGCGAAAGACATCATCATTACATCTATCATGCATTTATCCCACATCTTATTGACAATAACACCTAGAATTGCAAACCACAAGCTATTAGGAAAGATTCTTTGTTTATAGCGAGCCTTTTTTCAGGCAATAATTTCAATCAAAGCTGATTTAAGTGTAAGTGTTGCGTTTGAGCATTCTGTTGGTGTGCTTTTATCCTTAGTTGCAAATTTTTTAAGTCTGTTACATCCCAACACTGAAAGTAACAGACAGATTGCAATGTTAACAGGAACTTACTCAGATGCTGAATTTGTCATATTTGTGTCAAGTTAAGAGATGAGACAAATGATAACATATCTGCCAAGTAAGTATAACAAGTAATCATACTAATATTTATTTTTTAAATTATTTTTTGTTAAGTCAGTTGCAATCTACTTGTTAGTGCAATATATGAGGTATAGCTTGTGTGGGCGAGTGTGTGGGAGGGAAATATATCCAGTATGAGCTATATCATAATGTACGAAGTTGGCAAAAAGAAAGATACAGCAAAATCCTGTAAACCAAGATGAATAGATGAGGTATTTATCCAGGAAGTTATTTCATTGAATATGTTTGGTTTTGGATTGAAGTAAAACAATCAAGAGAAATAACTTAACTTATGAGACTTAATACAACAAAGATAAGGACTGACAATAATCAGGGGGTGTGGACTTCATCAGACCTCTGCAGGCTACATAGACTAGCATAACACATCCACATCTCAAACGGAAATATTGGCAGTCAACATGCATTGTTGATAATCAAGGAATAAGGTTTAAACAAGAAAGGACATGTGGTATATTCTGTCAAGATTCATTAATAAAATAAGATTGACCAGAATGTTTGTTCATAAAATCATTAAAATATCAGGAAGTGATATATTTATTTTTTCAAGGCATCTCCAAGCGAAATAATTCTTGTAGAAACAGAAATGATTCCCCCGTGTCACTTTTCAACTGTGACTTGTTGACTAACAGGACCCTGCAGCTACCCTGCAGCTGGGAGTTATTATGTGGTCAAAAAACAAAGTTCCTTTTCCAAAATTGAGGACATGATTTTGGAGGAACTTAAGTACAGTTATATTCAAAAACTACATTTTGCTCAATACTTTGCTTATCAAACATTTACAGTTCAGGACTTTGCAGCTTCCCTAAATTGATGACTGCAGGAACACATCCAATTTTGGATTAAGGTCAGTGTTTATTTGTTCCCGGGCATTCATACCACAGTATACTGAAATCGGAGTCACAAAGGGTCAGGGGAGTAATAATGGCCACTAGAAGCAAACCTATTTTCTATTTATCCACAGCACGAGCTGATTCTGGAGAGCAGGAAGGAGACAGTTTTATGAAAGTAGCCGCTGAGTCATACAGATCTGTTTCACTCTTCTTTTCTCAATAGTTGAAATTAGAGTGCAACACAAGTCCTCTCAATACACAGAGAAGCACACAGTTCTTCAAATAGAAAACTGTGACCTTTTGACAGCAAATTACAAAAACATTCAATGAAATGGTGGATCTACCATTGAGCAGGTTTTGTATGAGGGATGACAGATGGTGGATGAAAGTGAGAGTGAGACTTGTTCCTATGTCTTGACTGTTACATAACATGCTGCACTTACTCACAGGGAGGTAGGGGATACACACTTTGTACTTCACTACATGCTGTTTGATTGTTAATAAGTATACTGCCCTAAAGCAATAGCTTAATTTATTTGGCAAATTTGTTTTCCATCTAGTTTGTTGAAAAAACTTGGCGAGCATCTCTCAACACTTTCTTCTCATTTGCTGGTCGGACAGTACTTCCTGTTAGTCATGTTGACTGTGGACGTCAGTAGCAGATGAAGAGTTTAAACACTCCAGCTGCCAGGATGGAAACACTTAGGAAAGGTTCAAAGTTCAACGAATGACTACTCAGTATGAAGTGCTTGAAAAGCACAAAGATGGTGATTGGTTAAATGGGAAATGCATTTTTGGCAGCTTCAGAAATGTAGTCACGATGAACATTTCAGCATCTGATGGTAGATCTGTGATCTTATCATCCGATACACGTGTCCAATCAAAACAAATTCCAAAATAAACCTCACAACACCCAGACCAAGAAAGAGGCTTGGAAATGTGTTTCCATGGCAACTATGCAGGGCTCTATGCATGTGTGTGATACCAACATCACATAATAAAACAAAGACTTTTGCCTTTCCTTCCTTTTTTGGATAAAAGAAAAAAATGCAAAATAGTAAGACAAAGGATAATAAAAACAACACTTTGTCAATGATTCTTAATTACAGATAAACACTGACTATTGCACAAGTTATATATCAGATCAAAATGTTGGTGTTTAACTCTTTCTTTTGAAATACTCTCCACAATAAACCAGTTTGTTTGTTGTCCATGCAACAATAAAACATTATATTAAATTATATTATATTATGTTAAAGCCTTGAAATAACACATTTACTACACAAAACAGTAGACAGTGAAAGTTAGAAACTAGCTATTAAATAATTTGGAGGAACCAATAACATGCGGGATAATTCAATAAGTAATCGATAAAGAGTACAGAAGACTAGTGCTGCCACCCTGTAAGGAATAATAAAAAGTAACAGGTAACAACTTGAAAACATCATTACAACAATGCATCTCTTTTTATAAAGTTATCACATCATTTCAGAACATTTTCACCAAATAAACAGGGATGCTTCTCTTTTTCTGCTGGATGTGTACAGAAGCTATTTTGTTGGTTTGTTTCTTTGCAATTTACCTGAAAGTATTATAAGGTGATAATATATCAATGTGGTGTTAACATCTTGTCAGGCTGCCATCAAGTGGCCAAAGGACTAATTAGTGCAAGTTTAAAACATGTATGAATATTTTTCTAGAACAGGCTGATATTTGTTTATCAGGCACATAGGCCTACAGTTCTCCCTCTGAAGTGTTTTTGTACAGCTGGTCAGTTGATTACTGGGATGATCTAATCTGACAAATGCCCATAATGCATTAATGTCATGATGTTGTACAATGAATACTGAGCTGGACTGTCATTTATTGTGGTAAGAGAGTCTGCAAAATGCTGTTAATGTACTTCTGATGTAACTGATGTTGGTGTCTGCATATGTGTGTGTGTCCGTGTTTGTGTGTGTGTGTGTGTGTGTGTGTGTGTGTGTGTGAGAGAGAGAGAGAGAGAGAGAGTGTGTGTAGTCTTTTCCATAACAGCCTTAAGTACAGAATGATGATAATGTAAAAGATCCTTGGGGTCTTTTTAACTGTTACATAATAAATAACATTTGTGCGCCACTGCGTTTGAACAGGCAGTGAATGGGAAGTACTGATATAAAATATTTAAGATACATGGTTTCATCACTCCTGCATATTTACCTTCTGCTGTTGGCAAAAAGAAATGCTGGAGCAGCAGAGTCCTGCTACCTCTCTCTGCTTTTTTCCCCCTAAAACATATTCAAACTTTCTCTCTTTCATTCTAAATTCCTGCTTTATTAGTCCACAAAATACATTCACGTCTATTTGATGTGACTTAAAGACAGCTTTTGTTTTTCTAATCTTGTTTAGGAAAGACACTAATGAGGTACGACGTTATGGAATGTGTTGTGTTTAAGTGACAAAGTCAGTTGTAACAGCTAAATTTACTTCTTGGTTTTGTTCATTTCTCTCTGAATATCTTTCTTTTCTCTTCTTGTGTTTCTGAAAAATCAGTGAGCCGCTATGCTGCCAACAACGAATCCTCCAACTGTGGCCAGGAGATGAGATCGACAGGCTGTAATTGAGCTACAGCCAATGCGCAGACGCTGTTCTACCACCTCCATCAAAGTTACAGATAAAAACGCTCTGAGTAACGGAGTCCTAGTTTACAAAGGGCGCACTGTAATTTGTATTTGTTGTATCTGCAGCTGCTGTAGAAAGCTGTCAACAATATAGATGCTCAATTTGCTCATTATTCAACAATGTTTTGATTGACGAACAGTGAAGCACTACTACTTTAAACACATTTCTAGCCTAAATGGTTCATGTAAAAAAATCAACTTTTCTTAAGCTGCTATTGTGACCTGTGAGGATTATGAGGCCAAATTCAGTATTTCTGCAGGCACAGTGTCTCCTGTGTGTGTTCATTGGTGTATGTGTGCCAACTGTTGTTGTGGGCTCGCTCCCTCACGCACTACCATGGCACGTCTCCTGCCCAGTCCGGTGTGTGTGTCAGATCAAGCCTTGGTTCTCCCCTGATTCTGTCTACCATGAAGCTCCTACTGTGGACTGCAATGACCTGCTGTTGACCAGGCTCCCTTCACCCATACCCCCAAACACACACACCCTGCGCCTGCAAAGTAACCTTCTGTCTGAGATCGACACTGCCGCGCTGCAAGCACTGTCCAATCTCACCGACCTTGACCTTTCTCAGAATCGCTTCAGCCATGTCAGAACAATAACTAAGAGCTCCTCCCTGTCCTCTTTGCTATCTCTACACCTAGAGGAAAACCATCTCAGTCATCTCCCTGACGCCTCATTCTCCTTAATGCCAAATTTGCAGGAACTCTTTCTCAGCCACAACAACTTGCACTTCATAGCACCAGGAGCATTTGCAGGACTAGACTCCCTGCTGCGCCTCCATATCAACAACAACAAACTTACCACAGTTGACCCCCGGTGGTTCAGGGCTTTGCCTCATTTAGAAGTTCTCATGCTTGGGGGAAACCCTGTGGAATCCCTGCCTGACCGTGGCTTCCTGGCCCTGAAATCCCTGCGCAGTCTTGTCCTCGGCAGTATGGGCCTGCGAGGCTTGGCAGAAAAGGCTCTAGAAGGTTTAGAGGGCTTGGAAAGCCTCTCATTCTACGACAACAAGCTTACAAAAGTCCCCACTCAGGCTCTGAGGAGAGTGCCTGGACTGAAGTTCCTTGACCTCAACAAGAACCGAATCAAACTGATCGAGACAGGAGACTTCAGAGACATGGTCTACCTGAAGGAGCTTGGCCTAAATAACATGGAAGAGCTTGTGTCCATTGAGAAAGGAGCACTGGAGAACCTTCCAGAGCTCACTAAACTTGAGATTACCAACAACCCACGACTGTCCTACATTAATCCGCAAGCGTTCCTCCAACTGAGTAGACTGGAGAGTCTGATGCTCAACTCCAACTCTCTAAGTGCTCTGCACCAGCACATTGTGCTCTCCCTGCCAAGTCTTCAGGAGGTTAGCTTACACTCAAACCCGCTGCGTTGTGACTGTCTGTTCCACTGGGCTGCGGAGGAGGCCTCTCACCCTCACACTGAAGAAACACAAACACCTCGGATGGTGCGTTTTATCCAACCACAGGCCACGCTTTGCTCTGAACCACCAGACCTCAGAGCTCGCAGGGTTAGAGAGGTCTCCTCCAGGGAGATGTCAGCCTCATGCCTCCCTGTGATCCCTACCAGCTCCCTTCCCTCTTACGTTGGGGTAAGAGAAGGAGGAAAATTGGTCTTGCACTGCAGGGCTCTTGCAGATCCACAGCCTGAACTGTACTGGGTGACTCCCAATGGGCTCAGACTTGGTCCTGTACTGAGCGGTACATCTAAAGGTTCACCAGGTCCTGATCCCTGCCACGTCATGACAGTCTCTGAGGGACTTAACCAGACAACTGCCTCCAGCGTCTCTCCAAGCCACACTCAGGATGATCCTCCCTGTAACCCCTCCAAACACTACCGGCTACTGCCCGAGGGGACCCTGGAGATGAACAAGGTGACCCTCAGCGAAGCAGGGTTGTATACCTGTGTAGCTGAAAATACACTAGGTGCAGATACACGGAGTGTCACAGTAGGTGTTCATGGCAGAGTAAAGAAAAGAAAGAAGGGGGGGACTGTGAATTTAAAGGGATATGAGACAGTCAGAGCAGATGCAAGATTGGAGGTGAGAGAGGTTGGACAACACTATGCTATCCTCTCCTGGCACAGCGGTCACAACCTCCCTTCAACTCGTCTGTCCTGGCAAGCCATTTATTCAAATGCACACACACCTACATACACCACACGTATCCTGGCCGGTACACAGAGCTTCAACCTGACACACCTGCAAGCAGAAACCTTCTACAGAGTGTGCCTACATTTAGGGACCAGCGAGGGGGGTAAGCATGGCAGCAGGAGATCAAGAGAGAGCAGAATGCCTCAGTGCATTTCATTCAGAACAAAAGATGTACCAGAGCCTGAGCCCAGCCTGCAGATTAGCCCTGAGCTGACCTCCACAGCAGTCACACTATTGCTCCTCGCACTCATACTGATGCTGCTGGCAGGCCAGAGTTGGGACACAGAGCCCAACAAGGGGGCAGGAAAGCACCACATTACCATTCTCCAGGAAATCAAAAGTCCAAAGGCTCTAATCATCAATCAAAGAACAGAAGGGAACAACGAAAATCAGCCTAAACAAAGTGAAAAACTTCTATTATATCAGGGCTGCTGAAATATTGTTTTGGGCCAGATTTGACTAAAGACAAAAACACACTAACACAGACAGACATACAACACGTGAAATACATACACTTTGTGAATCACAGTTAGAAGAGATGAGTCATAGCTAAGAGCAGTGGCTTGGAAAGAGATTTGTATTTATTTTATATACCGTATAAAGTATATATTGACATTGTTTCTGTGTAAACATGTATTGTACAGAATGCCTAAACTCTAAACAGGGAAAATGAAACTGGACAATCATACTCCTGCAACACAGTGAGTAAACACAGGAGAAACAAATGAATCTGAGCTGCCTGTGACCACTGAACTGGAACTAAAGAAAACCTGCTTTAATCCAGGGACTGATATTCACAGAGGACAGCGGCTCAGACCTCCAGGGTACTTTTCATTTTTCCTGTATTAACGTGGTACAGATTTTCTCTGAGCAGATGTAACTCTGTCTTGAGACTGAATGAAGTTTCTGCATTGATGTTAACAACCTTTTGCTTAGCTTCCAGTATCTTAAACAAGGATTTCAATCTTGCAGTACATATACATAGCCCTAATACTTGTCCAAATGTCCTGCCTAAAGTCCCACATCCTCTATAAGCATAAAAGTGATCTTAAAGTGATTGTGATAAATTCTATTTTGAGCTATTATATAATAAAATCTATTTAAATTACCCAATGTTTACTCTTTACTTCTGTTCTCCTGTTTAACTGTGTTGATATAGAGAAAATAATGTTATTTGACAGGGGAATCTTTTTATAAAAATACTGGTGAAAAACTAGCATAGCAGGTAAGAGACCATGAACCAAACAGTGTCTCGCAAAGCCACACAGGTCTGTGTCTCTGCGAACTGAACTTCATGCACCTTCATTCCCCTGTGCATGCAGCTGCCATTACTTCACACTAGGATTACACATGATAATAGCTCAGGTTGTTTGACATCCACTCAGTAAACATAAGACACAGTGTGTCCCCTGCTGGATAACACCTGGAACTGAGAAAAGCCGTTCAGCCTGGTCAAATGTTCCCACATTCTCTAGAAGTTTCTTAATACAAAACTCCACCAGTCCACCAGTCCTCGCCATACTGGAGTTGAAGGATTATTCCTGCCTCGTGTGACGTCATGACAGTTTGATACATGGTCGGTTGATTCCTGGCTAAGAAGACACGGGAATGATGGAGACGGAGAACTTTCTTCTGCGGCATTTTTATCGATTTACACAATTCATCGGCTTCACAACTCTTCCTCATGACTAATCACGTGTCACCAAACTAACCAATCAGAGGCTAGGAAGACATCAAGGCCGATCGATAATTTAAGAGGTAGATTCAACAAATTATTGTTAGTGCTTCAGAAAATATTGAAATGTGCAAAATGTAAAGAATAACTTTATAAATATATATATTTTTTTTTCAATCAACTTTTCCTTTATAATCTCTGTAAACATATTTTACATAGTCATTCATATATATTTTTTGATTTGATTTGATTAATTTATTTTCGTGTCATGCACACAAAGTGCCCAACCCTCATGGGCTTAAAGACATCAAAGAATTCAGTTGCAGTGGTTCACATTTACAAATCATAACATTACAAAGTTGCCGGCTCCTGTCACAGTTCAGTCTTAAACAACGTGTTGTGTCTTTTTTCCCAGGCTTCACAAACAAAATCTGCTTTAACAAAAGTTCCTTTTTTAAAACACAACTCAAGTTTTTCATAATCGTCTAGCCAAAAGAAGTCAACATAATTTGAAGACATTCTTTTAAAAAGAACATCCCTGATGTCAGCATACATCGGGCAGTAAAACAAAAAGTGAATCTCGTTTTCAATTTCTCCTAACTCACACAACAAACAAACTCGGTCTTCCTCTGGAATGGCATTAAACCTGTCGGTCTCTAAAGCTAAAGGCAATGTTCCTGAACGTAGCTGAGCGCAGAGGGATCTTTGTATTTTGGTTAAATTAAATTTAGCATAGGCTTCTACGCTGTAGCAATCCTTTATGAGACAGTATGTTCTTAGTTTTGGTTTGCACCATATATCCACAGACCATTTCTCTTTGTACATTAGAAACATATTATTTTTTATCTCCTGAATATCACAAGTTAAGTTGTTTAGAAAAATAAAGGACATATTATTCTTATGGAATACAGATTTTATCTCCTTTGCCCATGGGTGACAATGGCAGGTATCCCAAATAGAAATCTTTTGAGTCTCTGATCCGACATCTTTACAAATCTATTCCAAAGCCGAAGCATTTCACATTTGTGTCTGATGTTTGGAGTCTCCCATCCCATATCTCCATTCACAGCGAGGACTGGCGTTCATTTATGGACTCCCAAGAAGGACCTCAGAGCTCTCTGATGTACAGAATTGTAAATGAGATGTTCCGTGAACCCCCAGACTCCGGAGGCATAATCAGACACTGGACACTCACATGAATGATAGAGCTAAATCACTGATGTAAATAGAGAACAATGTCGGAGACAAAACATCTCCTTGCTTCACTCCAAATTGTTGAGGAAACCATCCAGTTGTGTATTCATTAACCTGGACGCAGGCAACAGGTGCTTGATGAAGAGACTTCACAGCAGAATCAAATTTCCCATTCACACCAGCAATCCCTATTTATCCAGTCAAACGCCTTCTTGAAATCAATGAAACAAGCAAATGTTGATCTCTTTTGCTTCATTCTAGCACGTATTTTTGAGGTGACTACTTATACATGATCAATACATGCTCTAGCTTTTCTGAATCCATTTTGCTCATCCACCAGCACACCCGTTCTCTCAAGGTCGTCAACTAGTCTGCAGTTTAAAATCGAAGAATACAATTTATACATACAACTAATAAGACTTATACCCCTGTAATTGATTGGTATCCTAGGATCATTTTTTGAAGATTTAGGGATTGGTTTAATGATAGTTTTGTGTCACTGAGTAGGAACCATGCCATTAGCAAAACAGGACTGAAATAACTCATAATATACTGAACACCTTTGGAGACTTAAGTACTTAGTTTGAAATTTCATCAATTCCGGTAGCTTTTTTAAATTTGAATTTATGTATTACAATTTTTACCTCCTCTACTGAAAAATGACTATTATTTACATCAGATAACATTTCAGACTCCATTACCTCTTTTAAGCTAATTGTTTCCTTCAAGAAAGCATCGTCAAATGAATCATTGCACCTCGAGAACAGATCTGCAAAATCTTTTTCCCATTTATCTAGTACAATTCCTAAAACAGAAGTACAACTGTTGTAGATCAGAATTTAAGACGTAGTCTAATTATAACATACATGTTGATGACAACCCAAAACCTGCTTTCATTTTACTTTACTTCTCTTTTTCCATTGTATACAACATTATAGTTAAATCCTTCCTGATTCAGTACTGTAGGTTATTAGTAGCCTACTTTGCGTCATTAGATTTACTGTATTTCAGAGCCAGAGTTACTAGTTCCTTAACAATTCATATTTTACATAGGCCTACAGAACATACAATTGGCTAACAGAGAATTTTCTTACTGTATATTTAACAAAACTCCAACTGGGGCCAACCCATTAAATTGTCTTGACACATGAGTGTGCATCAGTCTACAATTCAACTTTTAAAACTCCTGTTAGTAAAACATGGGGACAGATGAGTGAATGCAGGGAATAAAACAGCAGACCGAGCTTGCAAATAAAAAGTCTTCTTAACTTTCCGCCAGAGCTTCATAAATCAACCTTCAGATGGAACAATGATCACTACAAACAGTCAACAGTATTCGTTGTATTTATTCACACAAAACATAATACATTTCTTCAATAAGGCAACACAATACAGTATATACATACAATGATCTATATGTATACCATATTTAGAGTTTATGTTGTTATTCCTCAACAACATGTCATTCTTTACTATCACTAGCAAGTGTAAATAAATAGTTTAGCAAGTTATGTAAAAGAGTACCATAAACTTCAAGTCATACTGTTAGTACATCCAATGCGACAGTCTTTCACTCACTGTGCCATTGATATAGTTTAGTTCAGCTGCGGTTTTCTGAGAACCTCTCCTCAAATATAAAACAATCCTTTTAGGCAGTTAAAGGTACCCTGTGGGGTTTTTTATGTAAACAATAGTTATGTTTACATTCAGCTCTACGCACTATAAAGCTTTGTGTATACCCTTGAGACTAAAATAATGTTGGGTGCCTCTACATACAAAACATTTGATTGGCAATTTTTTAAGTATTTCAAATGCTGTTTCCATCCATATTTAATTGTTTTTAGTTCATTGCTGTGTATCACGAGTCCATTTTACACAGCCTGTAATAAAAGACCATTACACCTCCCCTTCTGTGTAAAAGGAGCGGAGGTCAAGTGGTCAGGCAAAATGACATCTGTGTTCAGATCAGAGCTGGCAGGACTGAACAGCAGTGTTTATATCCCTTTGTATACGAAGAGATTCTGCAACAGCACTGTAGGGAAGCTCCACCGTTAAGCCACCTTTATGCTCTTACATATGACCAATATTACTGTCTTAGTGTGCATTTTTACAAAGTGTTACAAAGCAAAACAGGCAGTATGGCTTAACAAGAAAGTCAGCTCACTTACACAAACACACAGCGCTATTTCCTCCTGCCGGCTCTAAAATTTACATTCACACCAATTCGCTATGCATCTGCAACTTCTTCCACTGCTAGCTCAGGCAAAACATTTAACTAGCTGTGTAAAAGGGACTTCAGTGAAGTTAAATAACCCACTTTGGCACAGATATGACAACACTGTTAGGTTCAGTGTATTGAAGTTAAAGGGTGGCTTAATCTCAGAGCTTTATTACTGTGCTGTTGAGGGGTCAAAAACTCCCCAGGGACCCTTTAACACCTCCAACATTAACAGGAAAACACTATTTGAAAATTATTTTCACAGACAGCATCAACAGCGATTTAGATAGGGAGAAATGTTTTATCATTCCCATCAGCAGTATAATAAACATTAACATTGACATCATCATTAGGTGCTGGAGTGGGTGTCATTCCTTAATGATATGAGGTGCTTGTGGTATGAAAATGTGACTCATGAGGAGAAAACTTTGTTCTTTAGTGTGAAATGTCCTTGCACAGTTAGGAGAATATAGAACGCACTGCAGAGAGTGACATAAAGAGAAAATGAGAGCTCCATTCCCTTTGTCGTCAAAGCTGATAGGATTGGACAATCTTACAAAAATATAATTTTATACTGCAATAACAAATGAATGTTGTAGTTAGAACTTTTGTAAAAGGTGACAGGACATTTAGTGGCATGGCAAAAAAACACTTAGAAAATGACATCAATCAATATTTCTATAGCTATTAATACAGTTTACAAAGAACATGATGCTGTTTGTTCATTTAGAAATCAGCAGAACTGGTTTGCTCAGCTGTTTCTCACCTGCTCCTGCTCGTGGGCTGCCATATTTATGAAAACAGGCCAACTTAGCTGCTCTTTTGTACATCTAGTGTGATAGAAAAATGTCTGAGATCAAGCCTAAAATCTGATGTTTCACTTAAAGAAACCTGTATCAAACATCCTTATAAGGTACACTACAACACTTCTTTAAAACCCAAAACAAAAGAAGAATGTAGAAGCAGTATATAAACAATGAATAAAGGCTTTTTTAAATTACAAGTTATAACAGTTGTAGCAGATATATGGATATTTGAAGTGTTAAATCATATCTTTGTTAACAAAGAAGAGTGTTAAGACTTCCTATATATTATTCATGACTGGTATAAAAAATATAAATTAATATCAGATTTTTCTCACATGTATTCATGTAATTTATGACCTCTTTAAAACATTTGTGTTTGTAATCCTGCTGTGTACAGTTCATATACACATATAATGAATGCTTTTAACACATCGTTTTATTATTAATCTTAAAGACAACATGTTAATAATTGTAAACTCTCTAATTATATAACACTGTTCCTTCACAAACACAAGTTTAGATACCTGTTAAAAGGCTTTCTGAAGTACTCAGAAGAGAGTACTTTTCAAAGCTTCCATATATCTGTTAAACCATTTTAAATTCCTTAAAACATATACTGCTTTTAAATTCTAGTGTTGATGTTACACAAATCATACAATGAGAGTTTGAGAGAGGGTATGATTGAACAAAAATAGTTCTTTCATTCATGTTTTCTTTTTTGTTCGTGTCACATGTTAGAGCCCAAACGTTTAATGAGCATCGACTTCATGTTCATTATATCAAGTATCATCTCCAAACACAAACAAACCCACACAAATCCTGCACACTCAGACATACACACAAAAAACACTCACATACACGAGCAGTACGTCTGGTCAATGAGTTCGAGTCATAACTACAACAATATAGTTATCACTATAATAAGTGTTCTTAAAGAATAGTTCAACAACAGACAATGGATTAGCAATCATGTTGACTCATTCTCAATTGTTCAAGCAAGTCTTTAGTAGGTTGCCTTAATCATCTTTTGTCAGAGATTCAAATCTGACTCTTTGCTGGTTTCTACCGTAACATAAAAACAAACATATCTACACATCTATCTGTTAGTACAAATTTTCATGAATTCATTCATCTTAGTAATTTTGGGGATGTACCATTTCAATCTGTATCCATCTAAGAGTAATCCTTCTTCTAGGTCTGTGTAGATGGAACAGTATTTACATGACTCTCATAGCAGCAGATCTATATTTGGATAGGAGCCAAGTATATGTTGTGAACTTAAAAGGAAACAACGTTCGCTAAGACTGGAATGTATATGTGTGACATTGACAGATCATGGTCACGTCATTTTTCTAGCCTTTTAGAGGTATACCCGAATAGAAAGGAATTTGAGGGCTGTACCTTCTAACAGAATATAAGCAACACTGTTAAGATGAACACTTTGTCAGCGGTTCGTGTTTGGCTGTTGTTTGACCTCGGCCGAATAAATCTAAGATAATCCACAGTCTGTTTCGCGATTTCATCCTTGAACATCTACAGCAGAAACGACCCCCACCTAACACTACCCCAATCTCTTCTCCTCACTGTTCTCGTCTGTCTTTGGCCATCCTATCAATGAAGAAAATAAAGCCCCAAAATCATTTTTAAAAATTGGAGACTTCAGATTATTGATCATTGTAATCAATTTTCTTCAAACTGCAGGCTCAGTAAAACAAACGTGATATAACTTACAAACACGTGGTGAGAAAATAGGGAGTATCCTTCTCCCTTATCTGTATCTGCTTCAACCGAGTTGAAATTAAACGTCGAGCTCTCTTGGTCACTGATTTTCAGCACCACATTTCTTTCCGTCGGAGTCAAATATTGAACCACTGATCAGATTCTTAACATACACTGATCACACAGACGGTTTAAACCTGAAACATCATGTTCTGTCCTCTGTGACATCAACTATCCTTTAGTAAAGTGACTTCTAGTGAGGGACAGGTGTGTGGTGTGTGAGCTTGTTCACTGTGCTCTGTTTAACACTTCACTCTCTTCATCTGTTTTGTGAAATCAACAGAAGTCAGCGCTGTCTTAAAACTGGAATGGTTTGGCATGGATTTTGGTCTTCTGTTGCCGCGGAGACGACACTGAATAATTTAAGTTATTTGTCTGAATATACGTGTGTGAAAACTGATTGGTAGATTTTAAAATTGTTTCATTCGTTTCCAACTCAGGCACATAATCCCTCACTAGAGTCAGGTTAATACCTTTAAATAGTGAAGAATGAGGAATAAAAATCATTGTTGCCTGGAGACTGCACAGCTAAATTCACTCACTGAATGTCTACTAGCTCCAGCAGTGCTGCTCTGTAGTGTACGCTGACCTCTCGACTCCCTGTGGAGTTATAAACACATCTGACAAACCACAGAGCATCAGACACATGGACAGACTCTCCAGGGTTCTGAAAAGTGAATTCAAAAATCCAAAATAACCTTCGTCTGTTGCACACATCTGCAGCTAAACTCATCAAAAGATGGAGAACACTTGACAACACACATGCAGAGCAAACTCAGATTCACATTCACACTCATACACACACATAAGCACACCGAAACACTCACACACACGCAAACATCTCAGCTGTAGTTGTAGGTGAAGTTGTATGAGCTAGGCTCCTTGGGTACAGGGGGCGGGGCTTCTGGGATTGTGATGTTCTCAAGGTCGAGGAGGCGGAGCTTCATCTCCATGCTGATGAGAGTATCTAGGTCACTGCGTGTCAGGTCACTGCCCATCTCTCTACCCAGCAGTGCACACAGCCCGTCAGTCCAGATGCAGTACTGTTCCCAAAACACACAAACAGGTACACACATGAAGATTACGAATAGTGTGCTACAGTTCATTGTGCCATGGAAGGGATAATACTGAAAAAGTAGGCTTGTGCAGATTTTTGTTCTCTTTTTGGCAGCTGCACAAAAAAATGCAATCCAAGAGAGGAGTCTGAACAGATTTATTCCTTTTGGCCACAAGGAGGGAGCAAAACAAACTGAAAACGTAAGGCTGGTTACTGAACCCAGCGATATCAGGCGCCATATTGGAAATGCTTTCTCAACCTAACTTTCGATCCATCTAGAAACACGTGAGGAGGTGAAGTTGAGGTGGGCCTTATACCTACGGTCAAACAGCTACAATGGGTCCTCCTGTCAGTCAACTCAGCTACGCCCAAATCTATGGTAATTCATGCATAACTAATATTCCTCTTTAAAATCAAAACAGATGAGTTTGATTTTAAAAAAATCATCCCATCTACAGTTTGTACAAAGAATTGAGCGATTTAAACAAAATTTGATTCTTCTACCAGGCTGTTTATTTTTGCTGTAAAAAATAGCATTTTATGATGGGACTGAACAGAGATTAATTTCATTTTGCAGTCAAGTGGACATTCAAGAAACTACAGATGTACTGTATGCATTTCTGCATCCGCTTCATTTTTCATCACAGGATGTTTGCTGCTTGCTTAAACACAAAGCTGACATATTATCTCCTTATAAAGTAGCTCACTGAATTACTGGGTGAAGTCCATTACCAGAAGGCATGATTACTGTAAAGCACTGGTATATTTAACTGTTAAGTAGGATGTCTCTTCCCCCATTAACTCTGTTTACATAAAATCCTTGTGTTTTTCTTTTGGCTATTTGGATGCTAAGAGTTAGCAAGTTGCTACCTGTCTCTGTTGAAGAGAAATCAACGGTGATTCTGTTGTTGTTTTTTTAAAATATATATTTATAGATAGAAATCACAAAACTACTTGGTTAGCATAAAAGTTCAACCAAAACAGTGAAACTGGGACTAGAAAACAAACAAAAAAAACTCCTCAGGGACATATCTCGCCCTTAGCAGCCAAATGTTAGCTAGTTGCTTACTGTGTCTGTCTGGTGATTGGTACGACATAGCAACTGTGGGCTGATTTTAAGCTAAAACTGCAGGACAGGTTGGTTGGTCAGTGAGAGTGAACAGAACAGAAAGCTGAAAAAAATGCTGTAATGTAACCTTTAGGAAAGTCCAGCCACACATTTCCACATCACAAAGGTATAACAAATATTGAATTGTTCAGTTTTAGATGTCACTTTTGCTGAGCTTACCTCATACTTGTTGGGTGCGACAAAATTGAGGGTCTCGTCTGGATCATAGAGGACAGAAAAAGCTAATTCCAGCACCTCCTGAGAGAAACAAACGGGACAAATAACACAGTGATCATACACTAAGTGGCAGCAAAAAATGAAAATGAAAGCCATATGACTAGAATGGGAATAATAAAAATGAAAAAAACTATATTACCTTGTTCTGTTTCAAAGCACTTTTTTCTTTCATATGAGGGCAATCCTTCCCGGTCACCACAGACTTGATATCAGAAACAGGGACTAGGAGAAGTTTAAACACAAAACTTGATAATTACTGGTAGATAAATCACATTCAGCCTAGGTACAGATAAGCCTGAAGAATGTATAATCATGTGTGCTGACTGAAATTGAAATGAAAAGTCATTAGTTGGCAGCCACTTGGACAAATAAAGGTTTTTGAGTTTCTTACTCTTGTCACTAAGTAGCTCAAAAGGCACTTCACCCTGAGGTGACTCATCAAGATCCCCATAGTGCAACACTTTGTGATTCAGCGAGAGTCTGCAGAACCAAAACTTCTCTGCAAAAGAGGAGGCAGGGAACACAGTGCTTAGCTGATAATCAACATCACCAACGCTCCCTCAGAATTGGAAAATTACAGAGTGATTTTATTGATACTGCATGTACCTTGTCTTCGGCGGTTCCCCAGTTTACGGAAACAGCTCCCCTCACACAGCCGGTTCAGTCGCTGCTGTTTGATGAGCTCCAAGATCTCTGGCTGAATTCTCTCCCGCAGCTCACTGCAGCACAAACACAGCATGAAGCAACAAGCACTCTTGCATACAAATGTGAACAAAGCCAGAATATTTATCATGGGGACAAAGCAAGGTTTAGGGAAATGAATTAAGAAGCGACCAAAGTAAGGACTATAATTAACCAGAAAAAAAATACAACAGGACAACAGACATAGTGTAGTATGACTGACATGATGGGTGGGGACTGGAAGTCGTCCTGGCTCATTCTCTCAGACTGCCGCAGACGCAAAATCTCAGAATAGTTGAGGCCTCGCAGTTTGTTCTTCAGCTGGTCTAAAGATGGCGGTTTCATGGCCAGAGCCCTGGTGATCTGCTCACGCACCACCTGCATCACCTGGTCACATTTTAAAAACACACATGTACATAGAAAGAGTGAGGAAAAGGGAACAAAACCATACCAGATGTGCTTCACTGAGGGGTTTGGTATTCTCATTATTTGGCAAAGGTATCACTGTCAGCTGTAATATTGTCAGTCATCTTTCCCTGACTACAATATTTAAATAAATGTCTACATGAGAAGATGTTTCAAAGAGAGCATGAAGGAACACTGAAATGAATCCGACAGCATTAAGAATATAAGCATCATGTATTATTTATTAATCCAGGTTTCTTTCAGCTTTCTTTTTCAGCGGAAGATTATGACAGTCAAACAAACATTTTTTTACGTGTTTAAATGTGACGAGTGACATAACTCACAATTTAAACAAGCATACCTCTTCTGAGGGGGGGGGGGGGATTGGGTAGTGACTGTTGACAGTCTGCTGAAAGAATCTTTCATTTAATTGGAAAGCTAAATGTTTACACTTTCAATGAAACTACCTCAAAGACTCTTATAAATATCTGACAAAGTAATGACCATGTAAAGTAGAAAAACTGAACTGCTCTTTGGGATAAATTAAGTTGTCTGAGTTTTATTAATGCTCGAGGTTTCTGCCTTTTTATGGAAGATTTTCTTCTGTCACAAGCTACTTGTTAGTTGTAGATTGAGTTTCTGTAAATATTGATATAAAGAGTACAGTCTACCTGCTCTATATTGTAGTGTCGGTGAATAACATATGTTGGGATTTGGAGCTAAATAAAAACATGATTAAATAATGGATTTAAGAGAGTTGATGTAATGCCAGCTAGCAGCTGCAGCCATGCTGGTAGCTCTGTAAAGTATTTTCTAAGCACAGTAATATTTGAGCGTAATGAAAAGTATTAGCATTATCACAATGTTTTATTTTAATCAGGTCCAGTTTTAATATTTTATTATTTTAGTGTAAAACTGTTGAGATAATGAACTGTAATCACAAACTGTATCATTGGCTTTGCAGATATCATTGTCGCCCTGGATACAGTCAAAAGTCGGATGATCACCAAAGTCAGTAGGACTTTCTGTCTCTGTTTAAGGACCATCAATGTTTGAATTGTAGCCGCCCAAATGCATTTTTTCACTTCAACAAGCCAGTGAGGGAGAAATTGTAATTGTGCATCATTTCCATATTAATTTAACTGATAACTTTTTTAATCTGAATTTATAATTTCACTGAAGTAGCCATTTTTTTTTGCCTGATCACGGAGCCTTTTGATACTCTAAATCCTAATCCAGACAAAATCCCTCTCTCTTCAGTTCCCATGTAAGATTTGAAGTAGCTTTAAGAAAGCACACTTTTGATATCTGACTGTTTGGCTTTTACTGCTCTGAACACCGGAAGATTCATCTTCAACATATCAAGTTCTATTATGTCAACACTTAGCCAATATTGTAAAAATATCTACTTGTGAGGTCTGTGTGAAAGCCAACATGTTTATATGAAAATGAGTGTGTCAAAAAGAAACTGTACAAGAGTGCTTTTATATCAGACCTTATTGAAATCCTCAGCTGTGGCTCTCATCTCCTTCCAGGTTTTATTAAGCAGCTGGATGCAGACACAGAAGAACTCCTCCCATGCTCGGTCATGAGTGAAGAACATGGGGTGGTAGTCATTGCAGCCTTCATTAGCTGCATGGAGGAAAAGATTTTCAATTTATTCAAATGAAAACAAAATAGCATGAGAGGTCTTTTAAACTATTTTAGGCTGGCGTACCAGTGTGATACCGCTATTACTGATTGCATTATTCCATTTTGGATCAATCTTTGAATTGTGGGTAAATTACAGAGCAACAGCAGAGCACCTTCAATTGAAGGTGTACTTACGCAACTCTCCGACCTGCAGTATCTCGCACAGCATTCGAGTGAGTTCGATGGCACACCGCCCAAACGGACATTCATGCTTGTCCTCGCGGCTGCTGTTCTCCAAAACAATCTGTAAGAGACGAGAAGACATGTTAGGATTTGCCACCACCTCTGTGAGATGAGCTAAGTCACGTCTGAGGCCAGAACTAACCCTGATGTACGTGTCCTGGTGAACCTTAGCGAGGTACAGCATGTTGTCCAAAGCCAGCATGCCCGGAGGAGTTTGGGTGAAGTCCATTGCCGGGTTCACGTGGTTCTAGAAAAAGAGAAAATAAAGCAGTGTTTCTATTTTAATCTGCTTACACAGACAGTTTAACTAAAATCACAGAGGACTGTGAGATGGAGAGTGAAGACTCACAGTGAACCCTAGCATCTTATAGTCCTTGGTGTACATGGCCTTTCTTTTTTCTGTACCAGTGGGGTCATTTTCTCCATCGAAGGCGATCCTACGCAGCTCAAAAATGATGTCCCTTTGAGTCTGGAGCACAGCAAACAAACATGTCATCAGTATACTGGGGGCGTAGTTAACAGTAAAGCAGCAGCCAATAATAATAGTGCACACTTATGGTATGCATGACACTAATGCACAGGTCATGCAGTTTATTACCTGCTTTGTAAAAGTCTTTTACATTTCAAAGCATGCATTGAATTCCACTTTATAGGAGAGAGTTTGAAAAGATTACATGTCATTATGGAAATACTCAAAGGCATAAACAGCACATTTATTATCTACACTTTTACCTGGTCATTAGGATCCATTTTGGTCATCATTCGTTCTTCCAAAAGGTTAAATGTCAATACTTGCAGCACATAAAGCTGATGGGCCATTTCTGCTTTGATCGGTCGATTTCCTCTGATAACGTGCTGGAAAAGAAGAGAATAAGGGAAGAAAACAGCCTCTATTTGGACGACAAGTCATGCAAATATTACTGCAGCACAAAAGAAATACCCCCCCCCAAAAAAGAGAAAACATAAACTGTTTTCCTCCACTGAAGGGAAACAAGGTTATCTGAATATTTCGGTAAATCCTCCAAAGCCTCAAGACACAAAGCTGACTATGCCAATCATCTTTATCGACTGATGCAGCTAAATACATAATATTTGTTGCATCTAGCAACACAACAAGAAACAAAATAATGTGAGCGCAGGTAAACAGCTGTCACTAACTATGTCCAGACTCAGGGCTGACAGCTCTAGATCATCTTCAGGTTGTCTCCTTGCTTCTTGAGCAGGAGTGCAGAGTCTAGCTCAGTGACATTTGCGACCAGTCCAGTGAGGAATTCCGTGCCAAAAGGAATCATTTTCAGAGCAGATTTTTGTTCCACTTCATGGACTTCCTGCCACATCACATTTGCTGGTTCTGCGTCACTTCTCTGCAAGGGAGCAAATCTGTGCACTCTCTGAACCGCCGGTCTCAGTAAGGAAACTTCCAACAACCACTAAACGTCGACATAGAACTATCTTAAAGGTCACATTTTATAGTATGTTTTAACAAGTTTTTGTAAGTGTTTTTGTAGAGTTGATTGCCTAAAATCCACTCTTATCTTGTATTTTAGCATGCCTATAAACCCCTCTATTTCAGCCCTGCTCAGAACAGGCTGTTTCGGTGTCTGCAGCTTTAAATGCAAATGAGCTGTGTTCAACAACGGCCCTCTAGAAGGGCTTTGTGGCTCGGGCTTTCTTGCAACATGCCCTTTTTTACGGTGAGAAGGCCGACTCAGAGGGCAGAACAAACACATAGCTGTGGGAGTGTCAGCCACCTGGGGGAGGGGTTACCGCCCTTTATGATGTCACATAGGGAACATCTCCAAATAGACTGTTTGAGCACACATTTTCTGAAAAGTGGAGCAGGCAAAAGACAGTGAGGATGGACTTTTCTCATAGTTGGGAGGTTTGTAGACAAAGGGACACATAAGTGTGGGAAAAAACTTGGTTGAGTGTATTTTGCATAATATGTGACCTTTAAGGGAGGTTGAAAACATCTGTGTATATTCAGAAAGTTTGAGTGTTTTAAACTAATTTCAAACTACAAACGTTGGGGACTACTCCATTTCTCCTTTCACACCTGGACATTTCAGACATCTTTAAGCCTACAACAGCAAGTAGAGCAGTGTGTTGACTCTGATGTGCAGCGGAGATTTCCAGATATATTGTCTTTTTGCAATTCAGAATCGCTACTCACATTGAGGATGATGGATCGCAGATGTTTCTGAGCCAACGTGCTTGCCATTTCCTGAGAGGAGATAAAGAGTTACATCAGTTTAATGAGCAGGTCAGACAAAGGAAGAAACAACACTGAAAAAGAAGTGCATTGAAGTACCTTTATATAAACAGCCTACATTCAATGGGACTTTCTGACAATTAGTTTTTAAATATTACAACCCTTTGAAACCACATTTCTTCTATTTTCTTTACATTTTCTGAAAAAAACACATATCATGGTCTAACTTCTGCTTGTCTGCTGCAGCAATGAGTCTCAATTGGCATGGAAGCAGCTTTCTATGACACAGAAAGAGCAGGAGAGCGAGGTAGGAGAAGGGTTGTGGGGTGAAGAGGACAGTATGGGATGCTGAGGGGGACGTGTACTCACAGTGAGGTGCTGCTCCAGCGGGTTAGTGTACTCCTCCTACAGGTACAAGGGAGGGAGGAGGGACGTGGGTGCAACAGTGATGGGAACAAAGAGCGCACACACAAGACAATGAGATACAGAAATACATCACCAGCACAGCATGCAAAAGAATAACAACATGAAACAACACAATGTGAAATCAAAACGACAAGTAACCATGACACATGTTACAAGCAGAATAATATACCACAAAAACTGATCAGTAAGTCCAACTGGTGTACTGAAGTTTTTAAACAGGAAATTCTACAGAGGAAACGCTGATCTTTAACCCACCATTATCCATCAAAAGATTCTTTTGTCCAGATGTTTTGTAATTTTCAAGGCAAAATAATATGTTGAATAATGCAAAAATGAATTGCCTGTTTAACTATTTTTTTGTAACAAGTCACCTCATTAAAAACTCTACATTTATATATATATATTCTAAAACAATGAAAGTATGAAAAAATAGCCTGAAATCTAAACTTTTAAAGGCTACACTGTAATGTACATCATGCACTATGAACATGTGTTTTGTACTAATATCAACTCAACAGTATTATTCAGTATGTACTGAATGTCTATCTACAGTATTGTATTTAACTCAAAACGACCGACTCTGTTCGCCCTCCAGTGGTCAGCAGCTGGAGGTAAACACATGTTCACAAACAGCTGTCTGAATTCTCTAAACAAACAGAAGCAAATGTTACAACCTGTAAAAATGAAGGAAAACACTCCATTCATTTTTTTATGAGCACTTTCAACTTGGTGAAGTTTCTGATGAAGGAATGTAAATGTTTCAATGTTTTAATTTTACAAGTATCCATGTAATGGTCAGAATTTGTCCAAACATGATGGTTAAATTACCACTGACGATAAAACTACTGAAGCAAACATCTTTCAAAGTAAGTCATTGTTCTGTTCTGTTTCTTGATATAACCCGTTAGATGTCATTTAGTGATATCTAATGAATGAAAGTGATAAACAAAGAACATTTGATTAAAAGTAAAAATCACACATAAGCTGGATTTGCTTCATTCTCTCTTTAACATATTTTTATTTTCTCATCTCTGTATTTCCATCACACAGATTCCTTTCCATATTTGGTTCCTAAAGTCACATTTTATTCATTATTTTGTAATAAACAGAAACATCTGTCATATAGTAGGACAATGGTAAAGACTTAAATTGACTAAGGTTTGTTATTTATTTATTTTTTTTTACTGGAGAATGATTTCCGAAAACAAAACAGAACACATATAAAGACATATTTTCCAAATGTTTTAAGTTATACCTTTCAGTTTTATCCTGTTCTCTTTGAATTCTAAGTAATTAGTTAGTTCCTGAACTATTTCCACCTCTTTTTTCCCCCTCCTATTTACTTCCTTATTTGATTTTCTAAGAGTAAGTCTGTTTGATACAATCAGACATTTTTTTTTTATGGTAAAAGTACGTTTCTATATCTTGTAATTAGAGTTCAGCATTTTGCATTGTGATCATAAAAGAGAACACACACACAGGACAAGAATCTGAATGACTGCAGTGTGATTATTCTCTATATAAGCAGATAAAGGTTATCACTGCAGGGTGAGCGCAGCACAGAGAGATGACACATCATGACAGTGATGAGTAACAGACCGGACAGACATCCAAAGGAGTACTCCATCCTTTAGTTTTTGCTAATTTGGTCATGCTACAAAGATATTTCAGAATCAGAATGTAGGTCTATCCATTTGGGACATTTCTATCCAGCTTATTTTCATATTTCAGTTTATTTGGATGTTTGAATCACTTTTCATGCCACATTGAAACCAAGACGTGACAGCTGGCAGACAGACGTCTGTTCATGAGACTCACTTTAGTAATTACCCTATAGCTGCAAACATTCAGAGAGGCAATATCTGCAGCTCTCTGACACCAAGAACCCAATGACTAATGTGAATAAAAGTCAGTCTTTTATGTTTACATTTTTTTAAAGAGTGAAATGTTTGATGGAAAATGAAGAGTATTAAAGTTATGTCTATCTATATGTTCTTTTCTCTATTAGAGCACACTCTGACCTGCCGCCTGTCTTCTGGTGCCTTCAGAAAGAGAGCATTGATGAGGGCAATGGCGTAGGTCTGGATCTCCTGGTTTGACCTACAGAAAAATATCAATCCACATAACATCCAGTTAGAAGCATCACGCACAACTGATCTCCATACAGAATTTAAAAGACTAGTCTAGATCCTAGCCTGTCGAGGATTTTTGGAAGCCAATCAGAAAAGGCAAAAGTTTGTAAGAAGAAAACGTAGACTGGCTTTTTAATTTGAATCTTCTTTTTTAATGATGCAAGTCATTAAATCTTAAAACTTTGAAAGGACATTACCAAAATCTTCATTACCATAAAAGAAACAAAAACAAAACAAATAACTGATTCCAAAAGTGTTGCCAGAGTCATCATAACTACCTCAGCTTCTTTTTGTTTAACCTTTACCCAAATGTTATCCTGAAATTAATAGCAAAAAAAAACACCCAGCTGCTGTTAAACCTCACCACAGCTTTTCAGAATTTATTCATATAAATAAGAAACATGTGACCTATTTTTTAAGATGAGTACCTGGGAACAAAGAGCTATGAGCTGTGTCGTTGATTTTGTTTCATCTTTTCAAGTTTTAAGACAACTGCCTTGGATTTAGTTTGGTTTCAGAAGCATCCTGAATTGCCCCTCTAAATCAAAAACTTCCCAAAAAAATCCTTATGTTACACCACACTGCTACATTCACTTGAATGCCCCCCATTTCAGAGTGCGTTAAGCCCCTGTGCGTGTGTGTGTGCTCACACTTGCAGGTGTCCGATGAGCTGTCCCACGGTGATCTCCTGAGCCACGCGGTGATAGAGGCTGTGGCTGTTCAGCACCATGCTCTCCAGGATGGCGAGAGAGCGCTGAAGAATAGAGACGTCCACCATCGGCTGGTTAACATAGCCTGCAATCTGAGTGAGGACAGAGACCTTCAGATGCATTTTAATTATCTTTTGCTGTGTCAACCTAACAAGAGCTGAGGGACCACATGATGAAATGTCGAGTTATATCACTGAAAGAAAAAATCAATCTAAATGTACAAGCAAAGATTTGAAAATGTTCCCACTAAGTGACTGTCAAGGTCATGTGAAAGTTTTCAGCAGAAAACTAGACACTGTACACTGAAAGAGCTTCACATAATGGTAGATGTTGCTAAGCAACAACACCCACTTACATCCCTAATGTAGGAGGGCAGCAAGATCAAGTAAATAAATAAACGTGTTTGCATAAAAGGACAGAAGTGAATGAAGAAAATGGCATAAAGATAGACCTTGAAATGAAGAATGGAGGTTTCTCCAAAGGGCTCTCTTTGAATGAATAATGTTTCTGATTAATGGCTGCATTGTAGGAGGAGGTACCTGTTTAATGAAGGAGAGGGAGATCAGGTCCCAGGACACAATGCCATGATCCATCAGCTCCAGGAAGGCAGTGAGAGTAAAGGCCAGCATTTCACCAAAGCTTAGGGATAAAAAGAAAAATAAGTACACACTTTTTCACATCATCTATAGATATCTTAAAATCAAGAAATCAATAACAAAATTAAGTATAGAAAAGCAAAGTCAGATATAACTTTGGCCTCAGTAGCAGGGACTTAAATTAATCTGCATTTCAGTCACTGAATGCAGGATGATGCCGTGTAACTGATGATTCTTCACACAGTCATCAATCTGAGAACAATGACCACAGAAAAACAAATGTTGTGCTCACTGGGTGCCACTCTCTACAAGACGTGCGAGTGTCCCAATGCCCTCCATGTTGATGAACTCTGTGGCAAAGGTCGGGTCTGCAGACAGCTTAGCAAGCTCTTTGAGAGCCTCCAGGCGAGCATCAATACCATGGGACTGGATCCTCTCCAGGAGTTGACGTGCAGCACGAGCCTGTCAAAAAAGAAAATCTGTCTAAATACAACTGTGGGTATATTCTGTTATAAAACACTTATTTACTGTCTTGATATGCTTTCAGAGCGCGTTAAGACATTTTTTAATGTTTGAAAATACAAGCCTGTTATTTATATGTGTGTCAGGAATTGATTGTAAAGCCTATTTAGTTAACATTTGACCTCTTAATTCTACTCTTTTACAAAATGCTTATTTTTGTTGACAGGACGATAAAGGGCTTTCAGGAGAACTTTAAACTGTAACATTAAAGGTCACATGTTATGTAAAGTATACTTTACCATGGTTTTCTAACACTAATTTGTGACCCTAGCTGGTCTACAATTATGAGAAAAGTCCATCCTCTCCATCTTTAGCAGGCTCCACTTTTCAGAAAATGTGTGCTCAAACAGTCTGTTTGTAGATTTTCCCTTTGTGACATAACAAAGGGTGGTAACCCCTCCCCCAGGTGGGTGACACTCCCACAGATAGTTATTTGTTCTGCCCTCTGAGTCTGTCTTCTCACAGTAAACAATTGGGCATGGTGCAAGAAAGTCCAAGCCACATCCCCTTCTGGAGGAGTGTGGCCAGATACAGCTCGCTTACATTTAAAGCTGCAGACACAGAAACAGCCTGTTCTGAGCAGGCCTGGAACAGAGGGGTTTATAGGCATGATAACATACAGGATCGGAGTGGATTTTAGGCAAGAAACTTCACAGACATTTTTTGGGGAGCTCTGAGACTTAGTTCAAGTTGTTGAAAAGAAGAATAATATGTGACCTTTAAGAACCTTAGTGTTTATAATCTGGATGCAGAGCATCATAACACAACTGCTTTAAACATGGTTAAAGTTGAACCACAAAGTCAGCCTGTAAACTGTGGAAGATGCTAACTACAGTCAGTTTGATTATTTGACATCACTTTTCTGCTGCAATGCATATTGCATTTGGAAGCAATTTTGGTGTTTTGGTGGTGGAGGCGTTAGTCGTATTTACAGTGCACTTTGAGGCAGGGTGGGATTAGGAAGAATATATTATCATACATTATTATTGAGCCAGTTAAAGGCTGGTATCAACCATGGCAAATCACATCATCTAATTGTATACTTTTCAAAGCAGTGGTCATCCACTAAGTTGCATTGACAGTCAGACAATGGAGTCCAGAGAAGCATGTCTAAAAAAAAAAACAGGCCTGAACTAAAAATTTGATTTTTAGGGGCTTTTCAACCCACAGCAACCAGTAACAACAATTGTGTAACAGCAGTTGCTCGGAGTACAGTTCACTGTATCTTGTGTTAAACGCAATTTTAAAACATGACAATAAAAACACAACTGAAGAGTTAAGGAAAAAGGTGACTCACAGGTGATATTGCTAATCGAAGAATGGTCCCGTTCTTAATATCACCTCGGCTCTGTAAGATAATAAAACAGATTGTGTTTCTACAGATTCAACAGCTTTTAATAGATGCTCTGCATGAAGCTCAGGATGAAAACGTTCAAGCTCACCTGTTCAGTGATATAAAGCTGAGGGCCGTCAGCGTAACGCAGTGCAAACTGCTCAGCGCCTGACAGAGACCAGCTGAATACAAAGAGATGAGGTGGGTTCAGAAATAAAATTCATGTCAATTATTCAACTCCTACTCTAGAAGCAGTGGGACGACAAGTAAACTTTAAAGTTTAGTGCTGCATACTCTATGCTGAAACAAAAATGCTGTTGAAAGTCCGATCAGTCCCTCCAGCGAGTGTCAATACAGAGAGAATGTGGAGGAGAACTATTCAGTGGGTGTCAACAGGAAAGTGCAAAAAAAATGTTCCGTTTCAAATGGGAGGCAGTGGGCAGATACATCCACGGGGTGGAGGGGTGACAACAAAATTCAATCCCTAAAGTACAAGACAAAATAGTTGGTGAAAAAAATAACAGAGACAAGAGTAAAGTTAAGAACCGGCAACACATAAACAAGAGAAGTGATTGATGATCGTGGTTATGTAAGGTATTAACAGTCACACAGTATCTGTGTCTTCAAACCCACAGGGCGGCCATGTTAACGCTGGGGTCTACATAACCCCAAAAGGATCTAGCTTCAGCTGCCTTTCCTTAAATTATTTTTTAAATCTTACATCTAATAAGTGAAAACATTTAATTAACCTCTTAATTAAGAACGGCAAATGTTTAAAAATATCTAATAATAGGTACCACAGACATCTACATACAGTAGAGTCTTTAAGACATTAATTGATGTTTTTTTTGTTGCTATAAAAATTCACAAGGCTCAACACAAAGAAATGTGTAACATGTAACTGCACTAATCTTCTATTCAAACCAACAGAGAACAACCCTGATTGCAATTCTTCTAATTTCTTTATCTTATCTAAATCAAAGCGTTTGTGTTATTTAGGTGAAACTAGAAGAAAAGACATATTACAAAAAACGTGATGCCATTATACAATCATTTTATTATTGAACAGAAAGTCAGACATTCAAAATCAGAAAGACAATATCCAATGTGTGAGTAATGCTTACCCGTCACATACTTCCCGTATTATTGAGGACAGAGGTCTTTTCTGCAACAAAAAAAAACAACAACAGTCAAAACATGCAAAAGGACAACACATAACAATGGGATACTTTTCAAAAGCAAAATTGTATTTCTTCAACGTATTCCTCACTAAGCGTCATGTACTATGACTACCCGTGAAGTACTTTCCTTAATGCTGTGCAACTAAAACAAATGACTCTTAAATTCAAAGCTATTCCCCAATTTCTCTTTTCAATAATCAATATGAAAAGTCAAGTTTTATGCAAATACAAACCTGGTCCATTTCTATGAGCTGAGCGTTAGCACCAGGCCATTCAATAGCCACCTTCACAATGTCAGCTGGTGGCGGCATGGCTGTGGACTGATAGCAAGCTACAGAAGAAAAAGAAAAACAGTTTCAACTTTAACAAAACTTCACCTGAAGGCAAACAACTTTTTTACTTGTAACTATTCATTTGAGCTCTGAAGTAGATTTAACTGTGATTCTGCAAATAAATACCACAACAATTATGAATTACAAATTCTGAAACACCTTTTCAGAATTTCATTCAAATATTTCATTCTGCACTCTAACAGCATTTCAACTTTGTTGGACTGGCTGAGTTCAAACACTCTTGAGTTATATTTGATAATCTTCAGAATAAAATCCACTGAAGGTTGTACGTCACCTAATGTTGAAGTGTCAAGGGGGTCAATCACTCTCAAGGCTCTGCTGTGTAAACCTCTGAGTCAGCTCCTCTGTGAACACACAAACACACACACACACACACACACACACACACACACACACACTGCAGTCACGTCTCTGAAAACCCTTCTTTTTTTTTCTCCCTCAAAGCCCCAAAGCTCAGTTTGTTTTATCCCTGCTCCCTTTCTTCTCTGAACTGAATCTGTCAGTGAACCAATCGATAAGCATGACTGTTTTACAAAACAACCCAACAACAACCCACATACACACACACGTCTTGACTGGCTTTTGCTTTCTGTCTGCCATGCTCTATGTTTACTGCCTTTTATTGCCCTTGACATAAGTATTATTATTATTGTTGCTGTATACATATCAAATCTCTTTACATCCCATTTATGTAACATCTTTCTTCTTTTAACTTTAGAATAGAATAGAATTACTTTATTGATCCCAAACTGGGAAATTGTGACATTTTACTTGTAATTGTTCAAACAAAATCATGGTTTCTGCTTCATATACAACCTCAGAAAATCTAACTGTGTTACTGTTGTGGATAATTAAAATACACAACTTTGTATGCAAGTCTTTTGTTGTGGCTGTCAATAGAAGAGAATCTAGCCTGTATCAGAAGTGATGGCTCATTTCTATCTTGTTGTCCAGGATTTAACTGATTGATGGTAGATATTCTTATTCCAATCGTGTTCTTACTGTTGTGTTATTCTATCCTGATTGTCCTAAGTGTTACTCTCTTATTAATGAGGAGTATTATCACGTTTGCATGTTTTGTCCTCTGCTGTTGATTTTGTTTAAAGGAGGAACGACTCACTCACTATGAACCAAATCTACCTACAGGTACAAATAAAGTAAGCTTAATTTTATACCTTACTTACATATTTTTAAATGTCATTGATCTGTGTGTAACAGGCAGACAAACAGTATTTGGTGTGTAGATTTGTTTGATCATACTTTGTCTTTATTCTAGTCATCTTAATGCTTATCTTTTCTCACAACTCTTTAACTACTAAATTAAAGTCATAATACTGTGATATTATGATCATGTTTTGAAACTCTAATGCTGCTCTTATCGTGAAAAAGCTAAACAAAAAAAAATCCAGCATTGCTTGAGCAGGAAGTACATCAAGAAACCTTCATAATAAGGCCACTATCTCTAACCACAATACAATGAGAAAACTATCAAAACAAATAAATTGGAACATTTGATCACTAACTCTATCAATATACAGTTTTATTATTTATTTTTTGACCAACTGTTTGATTTCTAACATTGCAAAAACACATGACTTTTATCTACTAGGGCCCGACCGATATGGGATTTTAGGTGCCAATATCGGTAATGGGGACCTGATACCGATATATCGGCCGATATCTTTCTTAGATCTATCTTCGATCAGTAGAGCTAGATAAAGATATACACATTTATCGCGTTGATCCCTCAATAGAAGTTATCAAACACTTGTGGAAAAGATATATAATGAAGACAAGAGGGTCACTTCACTGGAGAGCAACTGTGCATGTACGTTCATCACTGCTCGACACTCAACACAGGGTGGTGATGCTTGTTTTTATTCATATAGCACACTCTGCTCTTCAAAACCAGAACGAGAACTGCTAGTTCAATACGATAAAACAAATGGAAAGCCATTTGACTGGTGAATAAATCTCGTAATATCTGTGATAAAATTAGCCGATACTGATAGTCACTGGATATGCTAATATCGGCTGATATTATCGGCTGGCTGATTAATCGGTGGGGCTCTATTATCTACACAAACACACTTACACTTAAACTTATTCCAATTATTAGAAACAAATGCTCCAAAATACAAGAGCAAGAGCAAGAGCAAGAGCAAGAGAAAGACAGGAGACAGCATACAACGATCTTTAGCAACAGAAAATGATCTCCTCAGCTCTGACATGAAGTGAGCATGAAACACCGTTTGGCCCTGCTGGTGATCAGGAGAAAATAGAAACCGAGAAAAAGACACTGCTGTTCTCCATATGGCTCTTTGCATCCAGGGTTCTTTCAGTATCAAAAACATTTTGTGCGGCTCACAGCTGCTCATATAAAAGAGATCTTAATCATTAACAATCTGTTGGTGGGTTGAACAAAAAAGCCATCATGAAACCAGCATGAACCAGAAGCCATCTTCCCTGGAGATTAAAAAGTGATGGAGTACAAGCAGCACTGCAGCTCAAAGACTGAATGTTTGTCTGCTTCTATAAATATGTTGGCTCTGAGTTTATATCAGCAGTAGCTCTTTGATGATCTCTCCTTTTATAAAAGACATTTTGCTATCAAACGGGACAGAACACAGTCAGATGTTGGTGCACCGTTGCACTTCAGCTGCGTGCGCCTCATCATGAATAGTCTCAGAATTGCAATGAAAATTTAATCTGTGGTGCTTTTAATAATAAACACGCCTGTCTCCTTTCATCTCAACAACTTTGAATCACAGGGTCGTTGCATGGAAATGTTTTCACCAATTAGTCACAAATTATAGAGTTGACTAGCATAGCATGAAGGATATATGTGATTAACTAGTTTAAACAAATTAAGGTGGATTCTGAAAATGATAGCGAGTGAAAACTGCCAATTAGATTCAGATTCAAGCAAGAAGCCATCTGATAAAGAGCCTGCACCGCCTCCACATCCTCACGCAGACTGTCGATCACATGGCATAATGTGTGAACTCTGAGTCTGTGTTGCTAAAAAGTTTGTACTTATTCCAAAAAAAATAAAAAATAACCTGAATGTTTTCCACAAATTCTGAGACTAATCTGAACCTCATCACTGACTCATTTCGGAGTTCACTAAAATGTTAGGCAGTGTAATATAGAAGTTGTTATGGATGACATAACACATTGTCTGTTCTTTATAGAGATGAGTATTGTTCAGCATGTTGATGTTCATAATTTATCATCTACAAGTCTTACACATTATAGAGCATCTTTTGAACTGCAAACTATGACTGTACTTTAATTGTACTTTAATCATTTATCCTCCATGAGTTCATTTTGAAATATCACAGAAGCTTAAAAAAAAGGTTAAACTTGCAAGAGCAGATTGTGGTAAAATGTAATTTAAAAAAGTATATAATTAAAGGGGTTGAGCAGTTCTGTTTTAATCAACACATTTTTTTTCTGTACACTTTGTGGTGAGCTATCTTAAAAGTATTAAAGTTGTGCTCCTGCAAAGTTTTGAAATCCTTCCATTTGTTTGTTAACTTCCCATTTATCCTTTCTGTGAATTCACCCTCGGATAGCAGAACTAAGAAACTGTACTTCTGTACTGGGGGGCAATAAAATGGGCACAAATTTATTTTTCCTTTTGTCAATCTCTAGCAGCCACAGAGCAATAACAATAACACTGCCGGGAGCCAGGTACAACGACACATATTAATGAAGAAGATACATCTTGAAAGCCACATAAATCGTTGTTCAAAATCAAAAGCAGAGATGGCTGTTAATGCATCACTACGAAAAAATAAGTGTCAAAATGAAGCTAGATACATGGTAACATATTTAAGTGACATAATGTATCTCCTGCAACATGTTCACTGCAGTAATTTTTGTTAATGGTAGCTTATTTAGTTAATCACTTCCAACCCTAATATCTATGCAAGACTTTGCACAACATGGCAGCAAGTAATATGCCTCCTATGTCTCCTCTCTACCGCTGTACACAGCATGGCAAAACAATGTAACAATACTCTTTTCTGTCCAGGTGTTCTCTTAGGACATGACAGAGTGAAGGAGTCAGCTCTAAATGATGAGTTAATATCCTGCTCCTGACCTCTGATTAATGGATGCTGATCATTGACGCTGCTTAATAAAGACACCAGTTTGATCAACTCTTGACAACAGTGTTTTTGTAAAAAGTTTGACAGCCAATAACCTTGGTGTAACTTTTGATCCAACCCTCTCTTTCAATCAGCACATACATCAAAGTAGACTGTTTTTTTTTTTCACCAATAGCTAAAATTAGCTCTCTTATGTCCATGGCTGATGCATGGACCCCAATTTAGATCTTTTGTCATCTAATATTGTGATGTTTTGATGTGCTTAAGTTTGCTGCAGCCAGAGTCCGAACTAAAATTAAACAATTGAACCACATGGACTTATTACCCTAGCTTCCCTCTCTGGCTCACCATTCACGTCAGATTAGATTTCAAGGAGCTCCTGATAACTTGCAAAATTGTAAATGAGTGCCCTTTCACTGTCTGATCTTTTGATCTGTAGGCCTATTCCCTGGCTTACTGACTAATAACTGTTCTTGAGGTTACAAGGAAGTTAGCATGCTGCAAGACCTTCTTCTTTAGACACAAGACTGTCTGACTCTGCTTATAAACAATATTGTTTCCTTCAGTAAGTTGCTTAAATTAGACGAGTCAAGTAATTACTTGACTCGTCTAATTGCCACCATTATCTATCAGGGAATTCAGTCTCTGTCTTGAATAAAATATCTCCTCAAAATCCTTTATACATGTCTAAGATTTTTCTTTGAAGATAGAGTTGTGCCATTTGATTGAATGTAAACTTGAGGCTGGGATGATGTACTGAATATCAGCACGGCTGTTTTCAACCTAATGCCTATAACCAAATCAGCTGTGCTGTTATTTAGAACAACAGCACTACATCTTATGCAATGCATGCATAAATGGCCTATGATACATTTGCAATAACCTATCAATGCATGTGCTGTTACAAAGCTCTTCCTGTCCTGTATTCATATTGTATAAAAAGGGTGCTTCTATTTTTCTATTCCAGAAATAATAAAACAAGAGATACATTCTGCAGGTGGTTTTCTATATCGTACAGCTGGTGTGCCCCTTTCTTTTTCATCTAACTGGTGTGTGAGTGGGAATTGGGCTGCTGTAGGCTATTGGGAGGTTTGTCCACTTAGCAACAGTTATGAGACTGCACGCGCGGTGGTGGTGGTGGTAGCGTAGCAACAACTGCTAAAGGAGCTCGAGCCTGAAGAGATCCCACGCTGTGGTGCTCGAGCTTTCTTCCCAAACACTCCCAATTTCTTCTGTCCCCGACCGTCTACTTTCCACCACGACCCGGATGTTTCTGACGCCATTTTATTTCTTTAATAAATGTGGTTTTGGGTCTCTGCTGTCAAGGCTGCTTCAAACGAAACATTAACACATGAAAGCTGGGAAGCGTCTTAACTTTTCTCACAGCTAGTTAGCTTGTTAAATATGCGGAGTGGCGCCCCCTCTTGTTATGCCTGTTAAGAATTGACTGGTCCGTGTCGTGTGTGAGGAAAAACATCTTCAACACGTTTTTGTCTTTAACCTCTGAAGATGATACATTGTGTAGTTTTAGCCTTTTGCGACAAATTTACAGACTCAGCGTAAGAAATGCGACAACATCAGCCTGCTATCGTATGAGAAGACTGACCGTCAGCCATCATCTTACAGTCCACCGTAAGCCTGGAGAGTCTGTCTGGATATTTACACTCAGTTTATGGTCACAACACGCTTATTTGAACCTCATTAAAAAAAAAAAAAAAAGGTATAAGGCCTGAATAGGTGATCGCCCAGGCTGGGCTTCGGCGATCATCACCAAAGGGAACAAGCAGAAAGCAAGAGCTTTATTTTGAAACATTGTAGCAAAATCAATTATCGCTCGTTATAAAATCGGTAGGCTATATTAAACAGCAGCTGACAATGACATTTGTCTTAAAGTGACTTAAGAGCAGACTCACTATGACACCCCAATACACGCCATCAACCTGAAGGTGGCCAGTGTTATTCAGTGATCCAGCCAGTCTCTGTCTGCTCCTCCATTGCAGTCATGATGCAGCCTGTCTCTCGGCAGCTGTTCAGTGTTCTCGCTGATTCTACTTTCAGGGTAGGGTTGTATATAATTGATCTGAAAGCTCCTTAAGTAGCTGCTAGTGTCGATGCTCAGTGTTACTCACCCTGTAACTGGGCCATCGATGATGCTCTCGGTATCCCCCTCTCTTCCTTTGCAGTCGAATAGTTTTTTTGGGAAAGAGAGACACGATTCCACGCCTTGTGGGCGGGACATAGTGTAAATTTCACCGGCTGCTAATGAGGCAGGCCCTTCATCTCCATCATTAGTGTTCACTCAAACTGACATTTCCCCCCAAAATAGGCTGGTACTGTGGGGATGTTGCGACAGTACTGTTCCTTATGTACCTACTTTCTGAGAAAGCGTTTTGACAGGAATGATAACTAATGATTTGTTTTTAATTTTTAAAAAAATAGGCCTAACTACATGCAGGATTCATTAGTTATTCATGAAGTGAATTGTATTATTTAATTAGTCTATATTATTTTTCTTTCATTTTGCTTCGCATCACTGAAGACAAAATCAGGCAAAGCCCCAAAGATGTGAATATCAGTGAAAAACAAACCAAATCTGAGAGCCTCCAACTAAAATGATGCTCTACAAATCTCCCGACATGTAGCTTAGCTCAGATCATCCATTGACTCAAGGGTCAATGTTAGTTGACACAGTTCAAGTGTACTATGCATCTATCTGTAAAAGAACTGCATTGTTATCAGCCTACAGGAAAAATAATTTTTACATTTAGAGGAGAATCAAGTAAAGTAACTCAACCCAAAGCATCTCTTGCTCTTTATATTTTTCGACTGCTGAAAAAAAATCCAACAATACTTAGTTAACTTTCCCTTTTGAACAAGCTGCTGCAGAATCTCAGAGCCAAACATATTTATGGAAGCAGGCAAACCTTGAATAATCCTTCTGTCTAAGACCTTGGAGAAAGGTTTTTTTTTTTTGTATTTGTCCTCTTTATTATTTGTTATGTATATGTATTTGAAAATAACCCCACGCCTTTATTCCCCTGATTAGGATAAACAAATAGCAACACATATGGCAGTAAGTAAAATCCATTGCATCCACAACACAAAACATTTTTATTCAACACAGAAACCATTTGTACAGGAAAACATCCACAGCCTCAGCTGAATAGGTAACACTGGCTCACCTCATGTGATGGCTGCTGGTGAAATTGAAGGGGAAAGCAGACAACTGCACTCAAATTCACTGGAGGAAACAGCTTTAACAAATTAAACACCAGCTGAATGTTTTTAAGCACCACGTCACAGCTCATGCATGAAATCAAAAATAGTATTTCTGACACAATAGTCTGAGCAACAAACACAACATACCCCAATCTGAAATGTTTGACAGGCACAGACACTGAGCTCAACTGCTGCTCTGGAAAGTTTAAGTTCAGAATTACAGGTAAATAACATTGGATTTCTAAAAAATGTATTCACCTTACATTAGGACCAATGGGATACAAGTCCATCAATATCACATTGTGCAGTTATTCCATGAATCGAGTGTATCAGTAATCTCAACCGGTCTTTCGCCAATAAGTGGTGGGTTAACATTTTACAGGAAACAGACAAAGCTGGGCTGTTCAAATATTTCCCCCCAAAGTATTCCAGTCGTACAAAAAATGTCATAAAGCTTCAGGGATACAGAGAAGGTATGGGCAACAATAAAACATTTGAACTGATCTGTGATGGTGAATGACATGTACACCCCACTGCATCAGAGAGACACAGGCACATTGACATCAGTATCAGCAGACAGCAATCACAGCTGTTTAAAGTTTGTAACATACCACCACACATGAGCACATGACTGCAGGGAACAGCAACACAAACGTTCCAGAAGTTATCTCTTTTTATTTTAAATCTTGTTTGAAATGAAAACATAATAACAATGAAAACTCTTCTTTGTGGCTTTGCTTAAACACTTCTTTTAGCAAAGTCAAATCAAACCTCCTGATATTGAGTCTAGGTCAAAAAGGATGCTCAGAGTTTTAAAAAAAAAACACTGCAGTAAACTGAAAACTTCTTAGAGGTAGGAAGTGGATATGGAATAAATTGTATCCTTCACATGTCATATAATCTTTGATGGTATATTAACCAATCATGAGGCCTGATGAGAAATCCTTATAGAATCACAACAAAAGTGTCTTAACACAGTAATAACAAACATAAACCCAGCAGTTGTATTGCACTCTTCCACTGCTCTGTGAGCAGCTATAGTTGGCTACTGGCCAATGATAATAGATACCAAGCCTCAAAGTCTCAGATGCACACCAAGCATTAGAGGTGCAACGGATCCCAGTTGATATGTGATCTGTTCTGAATGCATGTAATGCAAATAATTGAACTGCCTATTACTCCCTGTGCAGAGTCACAGTGAAAAGAAAGCTTTATGTAGTGCATGTAGATCCGTTATACAAATGTGAAGACAGTCCTGTGTCCTCTTAAATATTGTTGTGGTGAATTTCAACACAAAAAAGTTGGATTCATTTTGCCTTAAAATGCACAGTTACAGTCGTGTTTTAGTGAGAAGTAGAAAAGTGATATTAAAAATATCTTCTTGATAATCCAAAAAATGATCTGTGATCCGTTGCACCGCTACCCGTTGTATGTGTTTGATATTAGTCTGTAGCTAAACAAATGTACACTAATATAAACCTATGTCTGGAGTTGGAATTGGTTCAAGTGTGTTTAGTTTAAGTTGAAGGGGTTTGAATTGTTAGAAAGACTTCTGGTGGTTGTTTGTTTTTATCATTATCATAAATATTGTTGCTGTCTTTTTTGAGCTGTTGTAACACGTTCATTTCCTCTAATGGGGGATTAATAAAAAATGATAAAGTCAAAACACCTCATGTTACACAGAAATAAAGGCCACAAAGGGAAAGTTGCTGCTGCAACATTGTCCCAGTCCTTAACATCAACAGTGATTTCATGTTTAATAGTCCAGCTGCTGTTTCATGAGACTGGGGGATGCACTAGGTAGATCAGATTAATTGAAAAAGTGTTTGACAGCACTGACCATTGAAGTGTCCAGCATATTATGAACCTCATATATTCTTCACTACAAAGATGCTCATATGAGTGTGAAGATGTGTGACACCAACGCCTCACAATATGCGATGACAAAGGTGCAATAACAAAGAATTCATGAAAATATTTCAAATGCTCCATCATGAAAATACAATTATAAAACTATGGAGGAATCAATTGCTGATGTGTCTTTCATAATGACCCAGTGCTAACTGTTTACTGTCACAATGAGAGGATGCAGGTTTGTCAAAATGTATGGACCAATGTGAGCTTGTTTGAAAGCATAAATGATCGTGACCGTGTGAACTCGAATTTGACAGTTTACCTGCACCATGTTTCAATTCATGTATAATCACCCAGCTTTAAAGGGTCATGGAAATAATGATCGAAAAACATGTGTTAAAAAAGAATCCCCTCCTATCCCCCAGTCAATCAATAACAAACTTGGCCGGTATCCTGACACTGACTTATTTGAATTGAATGCGTGGGAACTGTTCAAAGTCTGGGACATATAGCTCGATCATTTTCCATTTACACAGCTAATTAAGATAACTTTAGTTTATATTCAGCCATGAAGTAAAAACAACCAATGTCATGAATGGCTAGAAGTTTCTAAGGAGTTGCATAACAGAAAAAACATGATTTCTAAGATCTCCTTAAAAGAATGCCTGTACCTTTTAGCTTTTGTAGTGTGAATGAGGGTGTTAGTCCGGTGTTCACTGCCTTTTCATAAATGGTGAAAATGGAATGATGGGAATGGAAACTATAATATTGTTTAGACCAATCAAAATTGGTTTCAGCAGCTTCTTGATTTTACCTAAACGCATCCATTTCGAGTTAAACTTTGAAGTCAGCATGTGCATAATAGACTAGGGGGGAGGGGGGTTGTGTTAAATTTGGAAAATAAATTCTCTGTAACTTCTAAGATTTATCATCAACTCCTTTAAAACTCCTTGACTTGCACATTTGTATTCCAAAAATGAAAATAGCAAAGTTGAACTATAGGTTATTTATTTAATTGTGTTTCCAAACATATTGTAATTGAAGGTAGCCAAAGGGTCCACTGATTTAATTGAACCCAGAAGATAATGTTAGTATTCAGTCAATCACAATGTATCTACAAGGGTTTATATTTACAATGTCCTCTTTTTTCTTACATGCATCATATTATGATGGGAATTTAAAACCAGTGTCATTGAACCCATGATACAAGATGAACACAGGCTTGTTCTCCAACATGAGTAGTATATTTATGGTGACAAGGAAGTACTACTTAATGACCTGATCTACTCAGATTTATCATGATTCTTTGTGAAGAGGGTTACTTACAATAAAATAGATGCCATGTTGGACATTTTAAGAGTATTCATTTTATAATTAGCTCTACCTTTGCCTGGGATTCCTTAGTTTTTTTCTTTCTTTTTTTATAAATATATTTTGGATGGAGACAAACTGATGCAGCACTGAAAGTGCCAGTGAGATGAAGAGAGCGAGAGAGAGAGAGAGGTGGAGGGGAAATGCCAGAGCGGGAAACAGGTGAGGAGATGTATGGTTTGTGAGGTCACTACCAGTCTGCATTATCCCAGGTTTCCTCTGCAGGTTTTGTGGGACTTTTCTTCGTCTTAGCATCTGCGTTATCCCAGTTGTTGTCCCAGGCCTCCCAGCTCTCCCCCGTGCTGTTTTTGTTGTTGGACGCTGCTTCAGAGCCCCAATTGTCCCAACTGTCAGAACTCTTCTTTGCAGAGTTATCTGCGATGGTCCAGCTGTCACTGCTGGGTGATTTCTTTGCCTTTAAGGAGGTGTTGCTGCCAAAGGTTTCCCAGAAGTCCTTTGCAACAGGCTGGCTAGAACTGCCCTGATATCCCTCAGAAGCATCCATGTTCTGATAGCTATCTCCAGCAGATCTGAGCACAGAAATATCCATAAGAAATCCTTGAACAGCTCATGTGTTATAAAATTAAATCAGATCAGACAAAAGATTTTAGTGGGAGATTTAAACGGCATTAAGTTGTTTTTATTACCCATCTTCCGCTTTTCCAGAGAAGAGATTTGTCAATTTTGCTCCAGCTCCCTGAACCTAAAGAGAAAACATTTTTAGATGACAAAATGATGAGTTGTCACTTACAGTGCTAAAGAATCATGCCCTTGTGAAAATAAAGAATCATACCTTTATAAGAAAACTAAATCTGACAGAAACATACAAATTAATAATCAAAATAACTTAATCAATCCACAAAACATCAGGCTGTAATATTAATTTTAGCAATAGAGGTTGTTATAAGAAAAATGCACTCAAATGACTATCTGCTGACACTAGACATCAGACAGGCTGACTACTGAGTACTCACCACCAGATTAAAAATGGCAGCAAGAAAAATAGAGATCACATTAAGTTAGTATTGTTCAAACATTCATTATCACAGCAAAACCAGCCTCCTTTGAGGTTACAATGTGGCCTGTAGACTAATAAGAGACCCAGGAATGATGTGGACATTTTTTGGCCCTTCCTGCCTCCAGAGGCTGGTTTTGCATGTGTACAGCGTGGCAGATGTCTGCCCATCCTACCTTGTTTGCCAGCCCAGACATGCTGATGGCCATTTCATCTAGCAATTTGCCATCTTTCACCTGGATGAGCCAAATCATTATTACAAACTTATAAAAAACAATGTCCTTACAAAAAACATTAAATGTGTGACAATTTGGTTTTGATTACGAGGAAAGCAATTTTGCATTTTGTCAAGGTTGTTGATTATCAACATGAGAAAACATGTAGTAACTGAGTCCAGCTAAAGATTATTCACCAAGAGGAAAACAGTTCAAAGTAAAGCAGTTAAACATTTTGCAAGAGAGTAAGAGATTGTTACAGAAGCACATACTATTAACACCTTAAATCACCAAATGCCAACTCTACATTAAAAGACTAAAACCTTTGTTCAGAAGCAGAGTCTCAGACACTGGGCTTTGCACGTCCGATCAGTCCAGCATACAGAGTTAACCACTACAGAGCAGGGTGACTACATCTTATTTTAACTCTTGTTTTATCTTCCTGTATTTTTATTATTGCACATCGTGTTTTTGTACAGTTACACAGGGGAACTTCAAAGTCACATCCAGGAGCTGTTTAACTGACAATAAGCATAAGAGGACTGTAGAAGGATTTATGAATAAATACTCAGAGATTAAATCTGCAAAGGCTGTGAGCAACTGACTGCTCATTGAAGCTTTCTAGGTCAGTACATATAATGTTTACAGAACTTTGCAATAAATCAAACTGGTTAGAAACCAATACGATGGTGTGTTATCTTTTTGCTTAGACCAGACAAGTTGACTAAGAATAAGAATTGAATATTGATGAATGGGAAAATACAACATCTAATAAAGATTTCCTAATGCATGTAGCCGTTTATGGCTGAGTTCTGAAGGTGATTTTAATGTAGGATTCAAATTGGGATTAGAAGTTTGACGCAAATCTAATCAATGATCTATACTCCATTAATCAGTTCAGCCTGATTTGGATAATCATCCCAGGACTTCAGGCAGTGGTGGAATTGATGTCAACTATGGGCCACACGAACCATTTAGTTCCTTGAAGAGAAGTCCTGTGACTTTTTAGACCTTTTGGTATAAATGGGGCTTAACATGTGAAAGACGGCCTCCAATTCTAGTTTAACTGCTGGTAACATGTTTCATAAATGAATCATGTAGTCGGTGAAACCTGAATGTTTTCAGCCGAGGTAGGATACCTTAACTGTTAAGATAATAAGATAAGTGTCCCAAGCCTTATCCAGTGACTTGACTGAAGTTAACACACCTGATCCCAAATAAACAGTCCACAGCTGTTAGCATCTGCAAATCCCACAGCTGACTCACTCACTGAGAGTTTAACAAAGCTTTGATTTCTGTTCCGCATGCTTGAAACACAGCGTTCGTCATTTAATGTAAGCTGGCATAATGTGGCATAAAGCAGATAAAGTGGCACAGACAAGCAGTGTAGAAAATAGCACATTCACATCTGAAGCTGTTATTTTGTCTCTAAAGCGCTCTATTCCACCACCAAATCGACAACTTCAAACATCAATGTTACCTTTTCTTGAGTGGGTTTGATAACATTCTCATTTAATGTCTGTCCTAACTCTGTGGCCTAGTTGGGAGTCAGAGGGGAGAATTCACTTGAATGAAACACAGTTTAACATTCACAGTAGAGCAAGACACTGAGCTGCTTGTTCTGCAGAGTAGCATGAGGTGGCTGATCATTCCCATTCACCATGACACAGAAAGAGCACTAGAGGGTGTAATGGTTCAACAAACTGGCATCATCAGGTTATGCAGTTGAAATATTTCATTATCGATTTAGGATGGTGCCGAACCATAACAACTCTAAAGCTCTGTTAACAGGCAATACAAAAACTGTCACGGATGAATGGAGAACCAATCATTCCCAAACCACAATACAGTAAGCAACAAACTGACATTCAAAAGTTAAGCAGAAACTCAAAGTGCACATACCAAAAAAAAAACACAAGTTGCTTTGTGTTAATGCATCCAAGCAGAAGCATGTGTATTCACAAATTTAGCCCTTTTAACTTTGCAGAAAAAAATAAAAACTGACAAGCTGAATAAAAATATAATGTGTTAAATAATAAAGAAATAAAAACATGATGCAGAAAAAGCGCCATGCACCTATTATCTGCTTTACCGGTTCTGGGGGTGCTTTATAGCCCCTTAACTACATCCACAGAAGGCAAAGAGATATTGAAGTAGTAACACAGTTATTACAGATTCAAGTTTACATTTCATTTTTAGAGATATCCAAAAGTACACACTCTGCATGATCACTTTCTTAACTTCCTTAATTAAGAGGTACTACTCAAAACTCCAAATAGAAAAGGAGAGGTTAGCACAAAGTCATCCTTATACACACATCATACTGCTTTATAAGCAGTGCTGGTAAAAAGGTTACCAACTACTATCTTACCTTTAAGGTTGCTTGGTTAGCCAGTTTACTTGTCTGAAGGATGGAAACAAGAGGAGATTAAAACATAAGAGTCATTATTTTATTCAGTAGTACTGGCTCAAGCACAGAACACACATAACACAGCATCTTTTGCTAGCATACACTTACATTATCTTTTGCAATAGAAGCAAACTTGCTAGCGCCAACAGTAAAACTGCTCCAACCCTGCCACAAAAGAAGAAAAAAAAACTGTCACAGGGGAGGACAGGTAGAAATTAAATTACAATTCAGGAATCAAAGTAACATAAAGTGACCTACTGAATAAATTGAAGACATGGCATTGTTCACAAAGTCATCTTCTTTCTTCTCTGGAGTCACTGTGTTGCCAAATCCAACATACCGATTCTCTTGATTCCCACTGTACCCCCCTCCACTGAAGATGATTTGAAAAATATTTTAATAAACAGCTATTTAAAAAAAATTAAAAAGATACAGCAGAAGAAGGGCCTACATGTTCTTTGAAAGGGTGCTGGGCTCTTACCTCTGATAGGAGTTAACATCATCACTCAGCCAGTCTTCGAAAGCTTTGTCTCCGGATTTTGCTGAGTTTTGTCCGGGTCCTCCAGAGCTTTAAAACATAAACATGAATTCACTGCTTAAATGTCTGTCCTGATATCTGATAATACATCAGCTGGAGTAAGTTAAATATCCTTCACTTTTACCGGTGAGAGGATGAAAGGCTGGTCTTAGGTTGAGGAGACGTCCAGTTTCTGGCAGGGGATGTTTCAATGGACCACTCCTTACCCTCTGCTAAAGTTGCCACCTGTCAGGTACATAAAAAAGATAAAAGTTGCAAAATAAGTTAGAAATCTCACAGAAGTATCAGACAATGCTGTACAAGTCCTTTTTGAAATATTGATGTGTTATGATTAGAAACTAAACTTTGGTTTTATAGTTTCAACATTAAAAATAGAGAATCTGCACATCACACCTGGTCTCTGAAGAGAGCAGCCGCTTTGCCGTTGTATTTATCCTGTAGGTTCAAGCTGGGATCGTAATCATCTTGGAGTTCAAGAAACTGTCGGAATTTTCCATTTCCTCCCGCTTTCATCTTCTCAAGCTCTATATCTTTCCACTTGTCCATGGAGACCGAGCGCACAAAACTAGAGGCAGATGCAGAGCACAGCATCAATAAATGTATGCATGCACTGAAGTTGACTTAACATCAGAAGATGTGTTTATATGAAAGCACTGTGAACTCATTCATCTTATTTTATCATGTTCTTACAAAAACAGTATAAACACACAAATAACACATACAGTATGCAGCCATCAATGTCATCCATTAAGAATACTTAAAAAAATGTAAGTGCAGAGTGAAAATGACCAGAAGGAACACCACATCTAACGACCAAACTCATCCAATCTGTGACTGTGGCCTTCCTTGCTGGGACCATGAGCCTGTCTTAGTCCGCGAAGGCAGCCAATAACAGTTCTGCTTTATTTGGCTTCTCTCTTCAGTTCATGATTTTTCGTGTATGTGTGTGGCTTCTTCTGGTCTTTTTTTACCTACCTGAGATGGACTCCCAGGCCCCTGTGCTTGCCAGAGCACTCCAGACAAATCCAGATCCCATAGGTGACACTGACCCATTGGGGATTAAAAGCTCCACACTCAAAACATAGCTGAAAAAAACACAAAAGTGCATTTCATTTATCAATCTGTAAAATTAACTTCAAGTATTTCATTTAATTAGTTAAAAATAATTGTATATTCATTTATATAATCGGCTTAATTTTAGGTTGGCAGCCATTATATCTGTCCTAAAGTTACTGCCAAAGAGTCAGGCCAACAAGATGTCCACTGGCAGGGAATTTCAAAGCTAAAATGACTCTCACCATAAGGGGAACACGGATAAAAGCAGATAATTCTTGTGAAAGTGGGAAGCTGCTAAATACAAAGTCCTCCAATCACCCGCTACTTATCATTTGAATTTTGAGGTACCAGTGAGGTGACACTATATCTATGAAAACAAAAAAAACTTAGCCTCATGGGATAGCTGCTATAGACTTACATTGTTCTCCTCTTGGGTTCTCACTTCCTTTAGAACTCGTCTGGTCCTTGGACTCGCCATGTTGACCCAAACTGAAAAATGATTGTAGAGAATCATCTTTAGTACAACATTAAGTTATCAAAGCAAGAACATATTAACAAAGACCTCTTCAGAAATGTTCTGGGGGGTGGGTTAACACTCTTTCATTACGTTTATGTTGCCAAGTTACATATTGATGGGAGGGTCTAAAGTCGAAGAAAATAAGATCAATATGCAAGCACTTTTCCAACGCTGAAAGCACCATCTCTAAGTGGACTATCTCTTCAAGAGTCCAACCTAAAATACATGTGAGATGTGTTCTTTTTCATATTAACAGGATTCAGTTTCAATTCATGAATTTGCTCCATTTTCTTCAAAAGCTGCAGTGTTGAGAAAAAACTCTTTGGATGATTTGTTAGAAGAAACTTGGACGTTCTACTCAGACAGCAGGCTCGTAAGTGATGAACTGTGTCTTGTCTTGCAATCGCATGAAAGCAGCAGGCTGCACCCAGTCACAAAAAACTGCTTTATAAACCCCCCTGAATGACACTGGATGTCAGCACAATGTTCATCACACTGCCAGTTACTGCTAACAAATCTTTCAAAAAAATATATTGTTATACAGCATGTATTAACCCTGTTTTATAGGTCACAAAAAATGGCTGTATAATTATAATTTCAAGGACTTGTCTTTAAAGCCCATGTGATGAGAGGTTGAGAAAAGGCTATGTGGGACTTCACACAGAAACATGTTGTAAAGTTTCATGTAGTTTCCTTGGTTCAAACGCTGCTTCGACTTTTCTCCTTTTCTTCTCACTGAGTCTGTATTTATCATGCAGGTATCAACTGGTGGCTACGGATGACAACAGACAGAAATGTATCATTAGTAACACAAAAGCCTGCTGTCGTCCGTAGCTGCAAACTTTAGACAAACAAACTCTGTACAGAACACTGTGCTCAGTCCAAAAACGTCTTTGTTATGTCTGAAGACACAGCATGTGCTGCAGCTGTATCTTCAGACATAACATGTGTTATGTGTCTTCATGTGTTACTTGTTCAACATTTTCAAAGCTTATATGATACACAGAATGTGTTTCTGCAAATCCACGCAAACTCTTTATTCACAGAAGATGTACTTCTCTTTTTTTTTGTAAAGTTACTGTCCCTGATGGGAGGGGGGGGGATAACTAATACTGCTATTGTAATGAAGCTGATTTTCAGATTACAGTAAATTGTACTCTGATTTTTAAAAGCACTTTCTAAATAACAAGGGAGTTCAGGTTTATGGAACTGCTTGTATTATTCTTATTGGGATTATAGAACTGTAGCAATGTGTAGCCTATAGTGAAGACAATTGAGGAGAAAAGCTGCGGAGGAGGAGAAAAGTAATATCATATGTCGTTTTTTTTTGTCTATCCATAAAAAACAATCCGATCCGTGACAACAATCTATGATCAGATCCGTGAGATTTGTGATCCAATGCACTATTACTTGCATGTTCGTCCTGTGGTACATTGGGGCTTTTCTATCACACACAAAAACACTGATGGGTTAAATAGAGTGATTTCCATAAACGCCAGTAAAACATATAATACAGATAATTAGAACTAATAATTTGGAACTATTTCATTTAAAAGAAGAAACTTGTATTGCTAAATCTGTTAATTAACTGATTTATTTGTACATATATTTGGCAAATATTTTGGTTATGGAGTTTAGCAGTTATAGAGGGCGGGATGCACAAGTGATAAAATGTGATCTCTTCTGTCTGTTGTGGAGTTGGACAGAGTTTTTTTTGATCGTGTTTAAAGTTATTTGTGTAGATATTATGTTTGGATACCGTCACGGAAACTTTAGACTCTCTCAACTGAAATAAACAGAAAATAAAGTCAACAGATCTGTGAGTATGAGTTGAGTCTGTGACATTTATTTAGAATAAGCAACCGATTGACTCCTACTATCTAAGTGACATTTAACAGTAACACATTTAAGAACATTGCCACTACACTGACTCTGGGATATCACTGATGTTCATGAACAGCATATCTCTGTTATTAGTGACAAACAGTGTGACAGCTGTCTTCTATGAATGATCCTCTGCAGGTTGAAGAGGCATCAGTTGATCTTGTGTATTATTTAGGAGCAGAAGATAATTCTTTGAGAATAATCATCCCCTTATCATTTTACCCAGACAGATGTAATGTGATGGAAAAAGATAATTCACTGATTTGTTTATTATTCCTTATATTATTAAGCCCATACACATCTGCGTAGAGTTTTGGTAAAACTTTTTAATGCTTACTGTGCAGGCGTCATGTTGCTGCCACCGGTGTTTTCCGGTGTTTTCTGAAGCAGCCCATAATGACAGTGAGCCCTCTCTGTGCAATGCAATTCTTCCTCTTTCCTTCAACTATTTTGCTCAAATTTTGTTTCCTCTCAGCTCAGCCTTTGGGGACACACACACACACACACACACACACACACACACACACACACACATATATACACATATACACATATACACACACACACACACACACACACACACACACACACACACTGAGGGGCAGGATTGACACAGTCAGAGAGACATCCTTCTAATGCTTGTATATTGATTTTAAATAAAAGCACATGCTTCTTAAATCTCAAAAACAGAAAAAAGAGGCCAGCTTTCATCACGTGACTAGTCTGCTGTAGGGCTGCTCAATTATGGCAAAAATCCATATCACGACTATTTTGATGGACATTGAGATCACGATTATTAAACATGATCACTCACTGATTTCACAACATCTGCATCACATGCATTGATCAAACTCTTAACACTTTAACACTCTGAAAACTTTAATAAACAAGCAGTCAGTAATACATAATAATAAAGAAATATAAATAAACACACTATGTTTTTCTGGTAGTAATGATGTCCATATGACACCTATGATCATCAGTGCAACATTGCAGCACAGTCATTGTTAAATGTAGATTATCTTATTTTCCTGAATGTGGGAAGCTAAAATTATAATTGAAATTGAAACTCGATTAATAGCCCAGCCCTATTCTGCTGTTTGGCCGTAAAAGCCATCGCCTATGGAATGCCATGCATTAAAAAAGGCGGACTGTTAATGTAAATATTGATAGGAGTACAAAAGGGACAAACGATACTCTACAGATGACTCTACCTTTGTTAAAAGAAGTGAAATATTGGATGGATGGCTACCTTGGTCTAAGATTCACTTTCACTTAAATTGGCAGTGATTTACTGTTTTCAGCTACTTAAGAAGTATTGGTCTTCATTTTGATTTTTAGGTGATTGAAACAATAAAAAAGGTAGTATACTTTTAAATTGTATAGGATGACCTTAAAATATCTCAAAAAATGTGTGAAAAGAGTGAAAAGAAAAATCACATCACCATTTTGCATGTTCAAATAACTAACTTTGTTTGACCCACATCAAATTATATCGTATTTAAATAATCCAATGCTTGCTCATTTTTTATGATAAATTTCTATCATATCAATTCAAGTGTTACTTTTATTAACATCATTATCCAAACATCACTGGATCAGTACAATATACAGTACAACCTCTGTATCAAGGTGGAGTCTCAGACAGGTGTGATGTTTTCACAGGGAGGCCTTCTTTACAAATCCAGAGACATTTAGGTTACACAGAGATATGTCAGCAAAGAGGAGTCTCTGTTCACTGCCAAGATTCAATCTTTACACCAGGAATGTTCTCTGTTGTTTTCATACAGAGCAAGGCTGCTTCCTGGTTACATTTATAATATATTCTTCAGTGTATCAAAATTGATTAAAAAACAAGGCCTATACGTTTGTAATAATTAGTTCAACATGTCTAAAAATGTCTGTCCTGTCATGATGACCTGTGTCTCCAGACGAAACTCAATTACTCATGTTAAGTAATTCAGGTTACCACACAAAACTGCAGTCGTGTCAAGCCCAGCTACAGATGTCAAACACGGGATTACAACTTCATTTAACACTAAATGTAAAACACATTAAGGTGACATTGCGGTGTGATTCTTCAGAAAATTGTTTAAACCTTATTTCATACGACAACTCACAAAACTATTATTTTTTTAAAGGACATTATTTAGCATCTATCGTTTAATGACTATGCTAATGCTAGCTGTGGACCTAGCCGGCTGACTCGTTACCTGTCTGTGATTGAAGGGAATGAAACGCTGGTTTCAGAGGGTCTGCTGGCTCCGCCGGTAAACTCTACGAAGGTTTCTTTGCTGTGGCAGAGGCTTGAACATTTACGTTCACAGACTTTGTAACGCCGACAAATGTGTATTAAAACGACGGACTGTTGATGTCACACACCGGTAGCCATGTTCCTGTTTGCATACGTTGGCAGTGCAAAGCATCATGGGAGCTTGTTGGAGAAGGCTGCGCTGAGATAGCGGCGCGGAGTGGACTCTCTGTCTCATTCATGGTCTCATTATGCCAAAGTCATCCATACCACGAATACAGTTATAAACTCTTTTGTTAATAAATAAATACATCTCATAGGTTTCCTTTTTTTTATTGAACACACTCTCTTAATTCAGCAGAGGAGCTGAGCAGCAGCTCTGAAGGCTGGTATTCTATACACGGTGTAGCCTACTTTTTTCACATTTATTTGTAACAGGTCAGGTATGTTACACTTATAAAAAGGTACAAAATATATTACCGACTAAGCATGACTTAATAAACAAAGGAACAAAACGTAACAAAAACATATCAAAATAAATAGAAAAAATAACACCAAAGAAAAATCTGACATCAAAATCTGTAAATTTGGTTGATTTGTAAAGCTTGTTTAGTTCTAATATTTTAAAGTGTTTTTTTTTTTTTTAGAAGTTTGTTAATTTATTGTTTAGGCTAAATATTGTTTACATAGCCTACATCAAGAATGTCGAACCTATACCTTGTAAGACCAAGTGTTGCTTTTGCCCATTATTGCACAAAGAGGCTCTGAACAAAATGCATTTTTAAAATCGTAGCATGCCACTGATATCTTGAATGGCATCTTAAACACCTGGTGTAACTGTGTACATTTCCATAATAATAATAATCCAATCGGACTGTCGACAGCTGTTCTTGAGAGTTCTAATGAATTTAATCGAGGCGCCACCCCACTGACTCTGCCAGCTGGCCTTGTTATTTATTTATTTATTTACTTGTTGTGTATTGTAATTGAACTGTCAACATTGTTTTTCGTATGTATGAAGTGACCAGGTGGTAAATGAGTTTCCCCGCAGCTTTCTTATCTAATAGTGTGTAGGTGTTCATAAAAGAGCTGGGTCTTGAGCTTTTTCTTAAAGGTGCAAAGGGGCTCTGCAGATCGAGTGGAGTTTAGTTGTTCGTTCCACCACGGGGGGTGACAGAGGAGAAGAGTCTTGGGGCCCTGTCATGAAGGTTGGGAGTGTGGACCTGGACAAGAGTTTAGGTATAGAGGAGCTGTATAAGTCACTGTTTTGTAAGCAAGCATCAGGGTTTTAAACTTGATCCGAGCAGTAACTGGGAGCTTGTGGGGATATGAACAGCGGAGTGACGTGCTGCTTTGGGTAGGTTAAAGACCAGTTGAGCTGCTGCGCTTTGGATCATCTGCAGGGGTTTGATAATGCTTGAAGAAAGACCTGTCAGTAAGGAGTTCCAATAGTCAATGCATGATATCACAAGAGCTGGTACCATGCAGGAGCTGTGTAGCATGCTCTGACAGGTAAGGTCTGATCTTCCTGATGTTGTACAGCGCAAATGGACATGACCAGGCTTTCATGGCCACTTGAATCTTAAATGTAGCTGGTCATCAATGATGAAACCTAGGTACCGGGCGGCGTGGAAAGACCTGTTTTTTACCCAGGAAAAGGCGCTTCAGATCTGTCAAGCTAGATCCATTACCTAAACTTCTCACTTATGTCAAATCATGAAAAGAATAACAGATAGATTTACTTATTATTTAGATTTAGATTTTTTATTTTTTTTGATCTCCATAGCAAAGTAGATTCCGTAGAGAAAGGAGTGCTACATCAGTGTTAGGCCTATGTTTAGTATTAAACATAAGAAAAGCACAAACAAATAAGGAACTTGTCTTTTTTGATGTAGAGAAGGTTTATTATATGCTGTGGAAAGATCGACTCCTCATTAAATTGACATCTTTGGGGACAAGTGGGAAAACTTACGATTGAGTTATGTGTTTTTCAATTTGCAGAAAAAATCAGGTTAAAGTAGGTACAGAATACTCCAGTGTATATAAAGTTGAGAATGGGACACCTCAAGGTAGAGTGCGTATCCCACTATTATTCAACATTGAATAATAGTGGGAAGTGTTCAAGTGTTCAAGTGGAATTGAACATTGTTATTGACTTTGAATTACACAAATTGTAGGGAAGTCATGCAGTTTGAACACATCATGATGTTTTTTTTATTTACCATTGTCTAATAGTCATGTAGCAGACAGACCTTGAACACATCATAACACTGTGTCTGAAAAAACGTTACACACAGAAAACTTGCACACTGAGTCAGATGCCTTTATTTTTCTGTTACTTGCGAAAATTCGCTTGATGATCATGAGACAAAATGTACTCGTACTTACCAAGCAGTCTAAGCAGTGAATATGATTTTGTGCTTATTTCACTCCTTGAAAAAAGAAAAGAAGAACATCAGGTCCCCTCCTGAAAACAAAACAAGTGAACTCTCTAAAACCTTTTTCACACATACAGAAATCTCCTGAAAAACTACCCGGAGGTTCTTTAGGCTATGTGTGAACGCAAACAGCCGAATTTGTCGCGCAGACTTTACCCAGAGTTTCTCTGACCATACCCCTATTATATCCACAGAAAATCTGAGTGAGCTGATGTCTGAGCGCGGCCGCATATACTCCGGAGATTTCAACTCGAGCCAATGGGAAGAGAATGACGTTTATATACAGTGACCGGCTGCAATGTCTGCAGTGTCTGCACACGACCACTGCGACCTCAATGCATGTAATTAAATGGCTGCATTCTGTTTTCTGTTCATCAGTATGTTGTTCTCCTCTCTTTTGTGGATGTTGTCATTCCATTGGATTACACATGGCATTGATATAAAGGCAAATATTCTCATTATAGCGTCGTGTAGCGGACTCTGTTGCTACGGCCGCTACTTCTGCGTTGTTTATTTATGTCACGTCTTACCTCGGGAAATCCAGTGTGAGTATAAATGCTTCCAACCTCCGGAAATATTGTCTTCAGACACATAAACTTGTCAACTGTACTGATTTATGATGAATGATATAAAAACTGCTATCATATGCTTATTCCTTATCTGTAATGGTTGTAGAAATGTATTAATGATAAGGCCAAGTGGACAGAGCAGGCTCTCTCTTACTTCAGGTAAATGATTGAAGGTTAATGCATGGCAATAAAGATCATAACTGTCCACTGTTCCCCTTGTGTATAATCAATGAATAATATTGACTAGCATGTAACAAGTATATTTTTATGAAGGTCTCACTTTTGATGAGTCGAGATGGACAACGTTGACATCTTTGTGTCTGAAATCCATATCTTTTGAGGAACCTGAAGGATAAAAGTACAGCCGGTACTTGTGTGATGAGGTGTTAAATAACAGTGTTCTGACCTGTGCCGGGTTATGCGCCTTACCCAATGCCGTGGCTCTTATCTGATGAAATGGAGGTATAAAAGATGGTGTTGCTGCAGCAAGGGAGCAAATGTGAGCTGTGATCACCATGAAAGCGTCAACAAGTCTGAGAGTGCGCCTGCCAGTGCTGGTTCTGGTGCTGGAGGTTGTCATTTTAACTCTTTTTGCTTTGTTTGTCACTTATGATGACAATGCAAATGCCAAGTTCCAAAACAACCAGACCAACCCAATGGAGAACTCCCTGTATAGAGACTATCCCTTCTTTGCAGATGTGCAGGTGATGATCTTCGTGGGTTTCGGCTGCTTGCTGGCATTCTTTCGATTCTATGGTTTCAGTGGGATGGTCTTCAACTTTCTCACTGCTACATTTTCAATCCAGTGGGCCATCCTGATTCAAGGATTCTTCCAGTTCTACAGTGGTGGTAAAATCCATCTAGGAGTGGTTAACCTGCTGAATGCAGAGTTTGCCTGCGCTGTGGTCCTCATCTCTTTTGGAGCTGTGATCGGGAAGACCAGTCCAGTTCAGCTGCTAGTCATGGCTCTGCTAGAGGTACCGTTCTTTGCTGTGACAGAGTGGGCTGTGTTAAAATACATCAGGATCAATGACGCAGGGGGGTCTATTCTCATTCACTTGTTTGCCTGCTATTTTGGACTAGGGGTCACGTTTGTCCTGTACCGTCCCAGCCTGAACAAGGGACATCCTAAAGAGATTACTAGTTACCAGTCTGACATCCTCTGTGTTTTGGGGACGCTGTTCCTTTGGGTGTTCTGGCCTTCGTTCAACTCTGCGCTGACCTTAAAGGGTGATGATCAACACAGAGCAGTCCTCCACACCTTTATCGGTCTAAGCTCATCCACTATGACTGCCTTTGCACTCTCTGCAGTGTTCAACAAGAGAGGCAAGCTCACAATGGCCGATATTCAGAACGTGACTTTGGCGGGGGGTGTGACAGTTGGAGCTTCTGTGGACATGATGATTTCTCCCGCAGCTGCATATGCTCTGGGCATCATGGGCTGCACCGCCTGTTTCTTTGGCTACAGATACCTGACCCCTTTCATGGCCCACAAGCTGAAGATCCAAGACCAGTGTGGTATTCATAACCTCCATGGGCTCACCGGCCTTATATCATCTACCGCAGGGATCTGTGCCATCCTTCTAGCCACGGAGGAAACCTACGGGCCCAGCATGTACCAGATCTTCTCCCACCGTGCTCCACCTGTGGGAGATCCAAAGCTGCTGGAGCTGCAGGATCTGATCCCAGGATTGAAACCTGGCCTTGGTCGTACAGCGCAGACACAAGCTCTATATCAGCTAGCAGCTATCTTCTCCACCATTGCAGCGTCAGCAGTAGGCGGGCTGATCACTGGCTTTGTCATGAAGCTACCCTTCATGGCGTCCCCGTCTGATGAGGACTGCTTTGATGATGAACTTTTCTTTGACATGCCCTCTGACTTTGAGAGATCAAAGGATCTTAAGATCAATATAGACAATGATGAAAAAGAAAAAGTGAGCTCTGATACCAAAAGTTAAGCTGTCATACGGAGCCAGTTATTCTGAGTTGTTCCTGTTTGTAATTATTGTCATTGCTACTATTTCCAAAATGTAGATAGTTTTGATAATTGTTTGATAGTGTTGTAAATGTTGATTGATTATTACGTGTGTTGAAGAGTTTGTGTCTGAAACATAAGCCAAAGGTTTATTGTTGCATTTCAAGTTTTGAACTCAAAATTGCAATTGACAGGTGAAAGTGTAAAATATGACATGTAACACAATGTATGGTGTTGTATTAAATAAATCACTTTAAATCATACTGATGGGACCTTTGTATTGCTCTTTCTATTATTATTAAATATATTTCTGCATTTTTTCTCCACTTACAGAAATAATGAACATGAGCACTTACAAATCAGTAAAACATCCAATTTCTTATGGCATCAATCAACATCCTAAGGACAAGGCAACCCACAACAATACAAGAACTTAAACTCCACATTCTGTAGCACGTTGTGTACAGGGAAGTACAAAACCATCTCCTTGTTAATTGATAATCCTGAACAATGCGGATTGGATCTTTTAGATTAAGTGAATTAATTACTTTGTAATGTTAAGGAATACATAAACTGTGATTTGAAACTTATTTTAGAATTAGTCATTTGTATTTGTCCTTCAGTTACATAACCTGGTCTTGGTGCCAAATCTAATGTGCAGTTATATAAACTGACATTATCAACAAGATGCTGGCAGGTCATCAACATCTGATCAGGTGTCACCTGAGCCAACAAGGTTAAGAATCTGACTACCTGTTGAAGTTATTTTGGCAGGTTAATATTTAGTGATGTTGATTCCCAACCCCAATAATACATTCTCTACTGCCTTTGAAACTCAAAGAGTGTAAAACATCAAGCATCTTGAAACCCTTTCCTTATTCTCTAAATCTCCTGCAGCCTTTTCTGGAGGTCAAGGCAAGGCTTAAACTACTCTGTGTTTCTTCAGTTAGACGGGCTGTTAAATTGTATAATATGTTTGTCTTACATTTTTAGTCAGTCTAAGTTTTTCAATTAAAATTGGTGATCAAACTTCAAACAAGATTGATACTTCTACTAAATAAACATCAAGTTTTGCCTTCATTAAAGTTTATTGTGTCATTAAGGAAAGAGATGATTAGATTACGAGTGTTGAGTTATCCAGTCAGGGTGGTGACACCCTGCATTAAAAGGCTCTTGGTTGATTACAAAGGTTGAAGACTTGTCCACACTTTGTCTTGTATTTACAGATAGGTTAGTATCATTTTATCATGATGATAGGAGTCAAGTTCTATTTAGTGTCCAGGTTCATTGTATTCTGTATAAAGAGTATAACTGACTGATTTATTATCATCGCCTTTGAGACAGTGACCCCTCAAAATTTGATTTAAAAAAAAGAAGATATGTGGCTGTCTTTATTCTTTATAGATATGTAGTTGATTGTTTTGTTGCTTCTCAGTCCTGTTGCTATAAAAACACTAATCATTTTAACAGCCCTGTTAGTGATTTCGCAGGTGTCCTGAACAAGCCATCAATCATTATAAAATTGTATTATCTTCCACACTGATTAAAGCTTACTTAACTGGTTCCCCTGCCACCATAAATACTGTTATGTAATAGAAGTACAGACCTAATGACCTGTCTTCCAAGAAGTCCAGCTCACTGATATTAGGGGATATTTAGATTTAATGTGTTGAAGCAATGAGAAAAGCTGCAGTTCACATGTAAAACAGGTACAGTCTGATCAAAGATTTACAGGCTCAACCCTTAAAAAACATAAATCAAAACTCAATAATTGTTCATGGTAAGAAGACGAGCTGGCATGTGTAACAATGACGTTATCTAGAGAATTACATAGATTGACTTTTTAAGCATCCCTTCACTTAAATATTAGTTATGCTCAGTGTTACTTCAGCTTTGATGTATGATTTCAGAATGACTGTGAGTGCAGAGTTCATCTGCTAAAGTGGAAAAATTGGGATGCAACAACCTGAAACTTGAAATTAAATGTTTTGCTAAGAAAACACTGTCAGCCACAAAATATAATTTAAAGCAGATTATTATTGATATATTCAAATGTGTGGGATGGATTTCGAATTATTCATGGGTATTACTTCAGTGGAGATCATACAAAAATAATCCCAGAGTGATTCTAGAAATATATCATCTGAATTTTATAACACCTGTAAGTTCAAGTCTCAAGTAAACAGTTTGCACGACATGCGCTTTATCTTTATCACGTGACGATTGTGATTTTTTTAATGCAGCGACAATGCACAAACAGTGCCATCTTGTGGCTGCAGGTCAAGTTGCACAAAAACTATTTTTGGCCTCCCACCATCAGCAGTCACGCTTCTCTCAGAGATGGTTGGCGTATTCCTCCCCACTGTCTGCAAGGTGGACAGTTTTGGTGCGCTGAGTTTGTACAGAAGCATACAGATCAGACAAGGTGGACACAACATCTGTGCTGGGCTCATCCTCTTTCTCTGACTCCAGGTGCTCCTCTAAGAGAACCACGTCTGAGAACTGAATCTGAGGAGAGCTGCGGCCAGACTGCAGCCTGGGAGGCTTCAGGGTCAGGTTGGCATAGCAGTCCTGAATTTTGGATTGGCAGGAGAGACAGAAAACAATTATGTAAGCTCTTTACACAATTTATAGAGAATTGGTTGTTGTAAATCATTTTAGCAAAAATAATCAGAAGTAGGCCTAAACAAAAAACACATCAGTATTTGCATTCACTTACAACTGCTTCTTTTCCTGAATCTTTCAAAACGGTTAGGCATGCAAGTGAACTTTTACAGGTAACATGTAAGTCTATGTTCAGGGGTTTAAAGACCCTACCTGTGAGTCAGAGTTGACTCTCTGTAGTGGATGAGTGTTGGCGAACAAAGCCGCGTCTGTGGAAAACAACATAACACTGTCAGCAGACACAGAGAAACGCACAGAGAGATACACAAGGGTGTAAAAAAAAAAAAAGAACACAGCACTAACTTGTCTGCATGTGGCCTAAGTTTCCATAAATAGGATTGTCTTCCATCTGCCTTGGCCCCCTTCTAAAATTAAATGGAGAAGATATATAATTTTCAGTTTGGCAATGACTCCTAAAAGTGTAGAACATCACAGATGATGTTATTTTAAAGACAGTGAATACAGAAAATACATTTCTACATACCTCTGTCTCTTCATTGGTTGGCATCTCCATTTTCCTGTTGTAAAATTAATCAAAAGAATATCCATCAAAAGTTACAGTATATGATTAGGTTTTCTCTTCTTTTAGAGTAAATTATTTATTTACCTGAACAACATTTTGATACACAGCAAAATATATTCAAACAGAGTGAGAGGAGCAGAAATATGTTGATGATCAGGAGCAGCCATTGCAGATGAAGCGGCAGACAGAAAATAAAGTCCAATCCTAGAGAAAGAGAGAACATGTTGATACTGTTCATTAAAGAAATTACAGATACCTAAGAGACAATCTTTAAAAACACAGTGCAGATCTCCAGGCATAGGAGTGAAATATTTAGTCTAATAGGAAACATTTGTCACCCACACAGTGAGGTTAAGGCTAACCACCAACTCTCACAATAAAATCAAGTTCAAAGAAACAAGAACAAGGGGCAGTTTATTTTTAGACCACATTACATAGAGCCTGTTTAAATGAATAGTAATTAGACTACATAAAAGACCCTGATACATCTTAAAATACTAAGCTAAGTGCAAAGTTTGTGAAGAAGATAAATCGGACATATAAGCAAACAGATTTGCTCTGCTGCTTTGCTCAGTTTTCTGCAGAACAAGCTGTGGTTTTACTGCAGTCATGCACATGCAAACTCACTCTGTGCACAGTAGAGTCTGTTTATGTTGCAAACAAAACTTCATCAGCAAACCATTGGATGCGTTTCCTCCTTTAAAATGTATACAAAGCCTAATTGAGACCAAAGAAGTGTGGGCTACTCTGATGTAACCCTGACTACACTGCATTACAGAACAACACTCAATCTACCCAGTCAGAGTTTACTACAAGACATTAAATGGAAAAAAATATATCTTATAGTTTGGCATTCAATACATTTTCAGCAGAATTCAGTGCTCTTGCACCACTTGTACAAATATCGACATTTCACTTGTTTGTGTCTTGTTTACAAGAAAAAAAACAGCGTATATATACAGCACAAAGGTTTAGGGATGACTATTTTTTATATGCTATACCAGAGTGAGAAGCATCTCCAATTCATTATGACTACCACCAAGATAATAAAATACATCCACAGTAGTAGTGGTCATCACAATGTGAAACACCTTCTGTCTGAGAAATTGCAGATCACCTTCAGGAAGCAGCAGCACCTTAAAATACACACAACATGATGCCAAACATGCCTCTACAGCAACTGTGTTTCACTCACTGTAATTATTTAGTGGCAGTTTCATCTGAGAGTTTGTGAAAGGAATAAATTATATCTCATTGTTACCATGGCAGCATTACAAACGAGTTTTAATAGTTGTGGTTAGTAATGACTTTTGTATCAGTTACAAAGGTTCAAGAGTTGTCGCAGATTGTAAACATTACATGATGATTGCAACAATACATGGAGAATAACAATTCAGCTGCAGATGTTTACTTGTTAAAAAAAATAATAATAATAATTCTTCAGGATTAAATTGGACCTTTGCACTTCCTTAATTTGTACGTTCCTCAAAAGAAAATGGAAAAGTCACACCCTTGCGCAGTCCTGTTATTCATTCTTTTTTAAAATCTGTTTGCTGTCCACACAAACTAGTCGGACAAATTTGGCCCATGGATATGTTTGTCTTTTGGCCTAGTTCACGCATGTTTTTAAGCATTGTAATTAAATGTATAAATGTATTCCTACATTTATTCTGTACACAGGGCTGTGACCCCGAGTTGTGGCCAGGGGTGGCATGGGTCCCCATTGAAATCTGATTGCATGAAGGTGGTAGTTGTGTCTATCAATGAAATGTTTCTTATGAAACCATGATTATTATTTATGTTGTACCATTGAATCTACTGATGAATTCAGACCCTTACTCACTCACTCAATAAAATAAAGAAAATAAATCCGATTGCAATCATTTATTATATTCAACTACATTTATTTACACAGGGTTTTAACAAGTTGCTGGTACTCTTGCTCTCATAATCAAGTACATTTCTTTTGTTAGTACTTAAAATTGTGACCTTGAACATACATCTTATGTTTGAGTTCATGAAGAATTAAGCTTAGAAGATTATGCAAGTAAAAAAACTAAAACAAATATTGCATCAATAAGTTACATTAATGTTAGTAGCCAAAGTGGATATAATTAGTAGAGACAGAAGGGGTTAATAAATGCTTTTCATTCCTCCTTTTGGTCAAAACTGCTGTTAAATGAGTTTGAAAATAAAATTGTATAAACTTCAAAACCTAAACACCATAAAAAAATAACCGTAGAGCTCACTATAAGAGGCTCCATTTTCCAACAGTGATCTTATACGAATAATCAAAAATATCCAATAGCTAGTTTTTACAACACATCACTAAACTACCATTGGTTTCTGATATCCTAACTGTACTCTGTTGTTTTAATAGAGTTAGTCACAAAAGTAGACGATTAACTGACCAAAAATCTGAGTATATTAACTTACATTAACTCTTGACTCAGTTTTAGTTTGTGGACTCAACTCTTTTAAACCTGTGTCGAAATAGTACTTGGATTATAAATTTGCTCAGCGTTATATTTGAGCAGCTGTGATAAGTCAGACTCTTTCATGCTGTCAGTGATTAAAGGGTTACTCTTAATCACAATTACTGAGCATGTGATATCTCTTAAAAGCGAATTTCATGAATGCCTTTTCCATCTCACATCAACCCCACACATCAACAATAATCACATTCATAATCATCAACCCTCACATTTAGATCCCATATCTGCAGTGACTTACCTTTGAGTGTAGCATTACAACAGTGTGCCATGTCAGTGAAGCTCTTTCTATACAGTTGATATGATAAACCAGAACACCGCTTGTTACACGTTTCTGCTCATACGTTGTGATGCAGAGACAATGCTGTTGTTCTTTAAGAACTGCTTACACCCTACAGGATGTGCTCTTGTGCAGAAAACCACAAACCTTTTTAGAGACAGCAACAAGGAAACAGGCACAGTGTGAATTTCTCTGACACTAAAGTGACAATATTGCCAAAGATTATACATTTTGTTGAATTAATGCAACCAGTTTTCAATGAGATCGTGAAGATATTTCCTTTCAGTAGCTTTAAGAATACAAAAAAGGAACATGTGTTTCAATGTCAGATATTATCAATGGACAAAACAATGGTAAACGGTGACGTTCCCTTTTCACTGTCAGGAATTTGTGTGTCAAATTGAAAATGACGTGCAAACTGATCACTTCAATTCAATAATACATTTTATGTTATCCCCGCTTCACAAATCTTGTTATACAACTTTAACTTTGGCTGTGAGCTGCTTGGTGAAACAGTGACAATGACTTTTCTTCAGTGTGAGGAAAAAAAAAATTCACAGTAGCTCCTCTAACGTTCAATGAAGGATAGTGTTGATTAACTTTTTCTTTATCTTGACGACATCATGGATTGGAAAGTACCTATCTCTCTGTCTCTCTCTGCATGGCTAGACATGATAAACCTCAGCTTCAGCCTGGAACTTTGGATACTTGCTTTTAAAATTGAGAGCTTAAAAATGTAGACTTCCTCAGGGATAATAGAGCCAACAATAACAATCAAATAATGATGATCAAATTACTAATTTTTACAAGTTGTGCCCAAAACCTAGTTATTACCCTCTTTGTATACCTAATTTTTTTCATCAGCCTATCTTTGGCGCATCAAATCTCTAAAATGTCTGTGTCATAAAAAGAAGAAATGTCAGCCTTCTCGTGCGGTGAATCCATTTTCTGTCAAATTGGTGCCATTGCCTGCACCAATTTATAAGGATTAACAGTGCTGTGAGTGTGCACAGGGCATATACTTACAGGTATGTCGATATGCATTTTGTTTTAGTAACAAAGTTTTAGTTAACTAAATCTGAAACGCAAAAGAGAGATCAATTTAAATGATTGTAAGCATTGCAGTTAGCAAGAATTTCAGCTAAAAAATGTATAAAAGGCTCTGTCAAGACACACACACACACACACACACACACACACACACACACACACACACACACACACACACACACACACACACACCCCCCCCCCCCCCCCCCCCCCACACACACACACACACACACACACACACACACACACACACACACAGTGACTAAGACCATGATTAGACCTGTTCTCAGGAATATGTGGGTGTGGACAAGTTTGTTTGATTGACAGCTTCACTACTCTGTTAAATTTGTAGAACACATTTGGGTAGGGTGACTTCTTGACCTGTTATCATACTTATTGATTCTTTGAACACCTGTGTGGGATTTGAAAATTAATAATTATAAGCTTTTATTTGTAAATTACACACTGTTCAGAAGAGACCAAAACATAATCCTACTCATTGTGTAAGTTTAATTTATTTTAAAAGTTGGCTTTAAAAAAATGTTTTAATTAAAAATAAAAATAAGTAGATCACTGGTTTCGTGAGAATGACCCAGCTGGGAGAATTGGCTGAAGAATCCAGGGTGGGGGATCCCCTGCAACTCCAACCACCTCCCTCTTCATCATATCCTGTAGATAGCAAAAACAAAACAAAAGCATATTCTTGATCAGCTGTCACCTTTCTTTACAAAATTAATAGAAACAAACAAAGTCTGCAAACCATACATTTCTCTACCTAGATAACATCCTTGCATGTTTCCTTAAATAAACAAACTTAAACCGAAGGACACAACAATATCTTTTAAGAAATAATATTCATACTACACTACATGGATGGCTAAATAAATTCGTAGTTATTTGGAACAAACTGACTCACCTACTATTTACTCCATTTTAAAATAATTTGCGATCTCGTATTTTTTTGACACCCTGTATGTAGGCCAATTTACAGTCTATGGTAGCCTACTGTAGGCTACTTACCTTTGCAAATGTCTGGGTGGCAGTATCTCAGTCTGTAGGGACTTGGGTTGGGAACCAGAGGGTCACCGGTTCAAGTCCTGGTGCGGACCAAATATGGAAGTTGTTCTGGTAGCTGGAGAGGTGCCAGATCACCTCCTGAGCCCCCTCCCCACCACCACCTCAGGAGCGCCCGCTGTGACGTCACCCTGAGGTCTCTCCATTAGTGCATGTCCATAGGATCCTGTTTGTGCGTGTGTATATGTCAGCCTATGTGTGTGTTGCATGATTTACAGAGTGTAAAAACTGAAATAAAAGTAAATCTTAATCTTTGCATGAGCCGAGGGGGCGTGACCAGGGAGCTCCAGTCCTACACCTGTGAGCAAAAGCAGCAGACTTTGTCCTCCGTGTATTCACCTAAAAGTATTCCTTAGCACTAAATAATAAGTCTAAAATGGGAAACTTGACCAGATACCGCACGCTTTTCCCCGCCAACTATCATACTTCTATAATGTGTAGTAAGTGTAACGACTAAGTGTAACCCCCCCACGGTAACACCTCCTGGGACTTTAAATCCGTCGGACCTGCCCAGACATAGGCTACCTACTACGGGGCGGTCCTTGTCCCTCTTCTCCCGCCCCTTGCTCCGCTTCTGCCCTCTTTTCTCCTGAACGCTGATGTGTTACTAACTTCAGTGTTAACTCTGCCAAAATGTTCAATTTCGGACCAAAATTGTTGCTGCTTTTCCTCCTGGCTTTCCCCTGTGGATTAGTATCCATCGGTAAGTGCTTTTCTTTCTTTGTTGGAAGACGTTTTATCCCTCGTCTCACTTCGGCTGATAAAAAAGGTTTTACACACAGACGAACTTATTGACGTGGCACAGTCTCAGAGCTCCTCCAGCAGATGTTAGTCTGTAACACCACTTTGATAACTTCAAAATATGTAAGGTTAAAGAATGATTTGACTCATGGTTTTGAAAGTAGGCCAGTTGTATCTATTTTCTCTTTCTCTCGTAAATGAATGAAACCATCCACCATCAGCTTCGCTCGTTACTAAAATATGAATCTCGATCATTAAAATGAAGTAAAGTGTCACTTTATGAGCTTTAAACATCATCTTAAAGAAAGTTAAATCACTGAGATGCAGCAACAGGTAACAGCTACTGGGACACGTCACCATAGATAAGATGTTACCTTGTGTTTGTTTGTCTTAGTTAGACTATATTTGTGTTATATTTACCGCAAACTGGACACTTATTTTAAACATGGACTAATGTTGTTTTGCTCTTTTTCTTTTTTGTCCTGGAAACAAAGTGGCCGGTTAGTCTGCACACAGTGGAAATACCTGGCAACAAAAAAAAAAGTGTCATCATATGTGAAAAATGGCCTAACCATTCATTTCAAACTGCATTATTGCTTCTACCAAATAATTCTCTTACACGTAACTCAAAGACACTGTTGCCTTATGGCTTAAGAGTTTGCTAAACTATATTGTGCCCAATAGGTGTGTAGTATTAATACTTCTAACAAAATAAGTGTTTTATTTCTTCTCAACACTTTGATAACTTATTGTTTGTGTACCCTTAAGTATTGTGGATAAGCATCCATCGGATATTTCGCTCATTAAAAAAGATCAAATGTTTCGAAATGATAGTTTTTCATTAAACTAAATCAGTAATATAATGTCCAAAACAAAATACTGTATGGTATAATCTTATACCTTCAATACAACATCAGCCATATTATATTCCATCATCCATTTAACACTGAAATGTACAACAATATGTGGTATACACCTCTGTGTCTCTTGTCCCACACAGGCCAGGTCTCAGCAGACTCGGACTCCGCTGAGGACGTTGCCGAGGACACCGATGCTGCAGTGGATGAGGAGGAAGATGATGAAGAAGAGGTGCTTGTTGAGGAAGATCAGATGCAACCCACGGTATGTGTGTTTGAATCGCACAGCGGCTTATAAAAACATGGATTCATATGCAGATGATCAAGTCACAATGTTATCTTGCGCTCCTTGTCAGGAGGGAGAAGAAGATGACACTGATGAAGGAGCAGATAAACAGCTAACGTCCCACCCTGATGCTGACACAACCATCATCTTCATGACAGGAGAAGGTCTGCTTCTTTCAGAGAGATTCACAGCATTGTCGCTCAGCAATATCTGTTGTTATGTCTTTTCATTAGATCTCATGGCTTATACTTAATCACATTATTTTATCATTTATTTGTTCTTTTAATACATTTAGAGTTTCCTGCCAATGAAATTGTGAGGTTCCTGGTGGGTTTCACCAACAAGGGAAGTCAGGACTTCTCCATTCAGTCGCTGGAGGCCTCCTTCCGCTACCCCCAAGACTTCCAGTTCTACATTCAGAATGTAAGCTTGATGTGATACTGCTTAGAAATGTTTTTTTCTTTGATCAAAAAGTTGTTTTATTTCTTCGGCTAAAACAATTCTCCCTTACATTCTACAGTCGAAACTGTGTCCGTAGAAACTATCAACTCTGAAGGCCTTATTTGTTACTCGTGCTAAACTTTGAAGATTTCCTTTGTTTATACTTCTATATTTTCCTATTCACTTTTTCCCATTCTTTTTGTTGTCACGGTAAACAAGCTGATGTAATTTAATGATGCACGTTGTTTGTGTTATATAGTTCACAGCTTTGCCTCTGAACACTGTAGTCAAGCCAGAGTCTCAGGCCTCCTTCGAGTACTCCTTCATCCCAGCCCAGCCAATGGCAGGTCGTCCATTCGGTCTCGTCATCCTCCTCAACTATCTTGACACAGAGGTAAAGAAAAGATGTCATTATAAAACGAGTGTTTGTGGTGGTGACTAGTGTTTGAGGTTTATTCAGACTGGGGTTATTAGAAAAAGGACAGGGACAATGTTAGCTGCTAACTGAGAAGATGTAAAATAGAAAGGTTTGTCACTGCCACCTCAGATTCTGAAGATTCATGAAGATGAATACCTGGTGAAGCAATTCTGTTTTCTATCTCTTCATATAACAGTTGCATCCATTACAGACTCAAGGTCCAGATAAAAGACACCACAATACATACAAAGACAGTGCAATACATACACATTTAGAAAAGCACAATAAAAGTTCCTTATTTATAACTAATATTCAAAGTAGCATGGAGAGTATTGACCCGTGCAGTCACACACATCTCACTTGCACTGCACCATCTAGCTCACTTTAGTAATATTATATTCAAAGCATCATTATAGGCTACTTGAAGTCTCTGCATTCTTACTTTCTTATAGTTTGTCCACCCTGTAAGTGTGCTGTATACAGAGGTTTACAATAGGCTGTAAATAGAGACATCTTTAAAACATCTGGCCACAAACTAAGGCTGCAATCAAGGATGTTTGCTTTTTCAAACATCTTGCAGCATTTCATTTATACATCATCATCATCAGTCATTTTTTCAGTGATAAAATTACCAAGATATTTGAATTTATCTTGACAGTCAAAATCATGGTTCACCAGTTTAACAGCAGGAAATTTCAGTGTCTGTTCCTCTTTAATGCGACATATCATACAGCACTCTTACTGTCGTTATATATTATATCATGGTGCGCACAATGAACAGATCATACAGTCAGCAGCTGCTGGAGCACAGCCCTTCTTGGACTGAAAACAGCCAGGTCATCTGCATACATTAGATGGTTCACTCGACTGTTACCAATCCTGCTAACAGTATTACAGGCTTTCACCTGCTTGGACAGATCATCAGTATACAAATTAAAAAGAACAGGGGGCACAATTCCCCCTAGTCTAACACCATTAGTTACACCAAATAGGGCTGACACACCATGGCCTGACTTAACCTGCATTGTCTGGTGGGTGAACCAGTAAGCCAAGATTCTCAAAGTGTGTTGGGCACTCCTCTTTCAGTCATTCTAACAAACAGCTTCTCATGATTAACTCGATGCATCTGAATATTAGACAAAAAACCCTTCTCGTATCACCATTGTCAAATCCTTAAGTACAGGCTATTAAGCTTGGACGACTTCCCGAATTTAAAAACTGCCTGTTCGATAGATAAAGTCCTACATGGGCTGGCTCCACCTCCACTAAATGATTACATCAAACAGAAAGCTATCAGTGACTCTTCAACTAGAGCCACTGCTAGAGGTGAATGTGAGGTTCTCCTCAGACAATCCACGTTTGATCAAAAATGTTTTGTTGTTCCAAGGAGCACATTATGGAACAGCTTACCACTCAGTCAGAGAATGTTTCAGCTTTGCCAATTTCAAGGGTCATCACAAACCAGACCTGTGACCATGTCTAGCCATCTTACACTTTACTTTAAACTGTATTTCAGACCCATAAATCCAAGTAATCATAAAAAAGCACAAGAAATATAAACACAGGACAGAATCTATTTCTAATTTAGTGTCCATACATACAGTTATGTATGTGCATATACATGTCTGTATATGCAAATTATGTGCAATAAGGCTATGTGCATTTACACTAGCACTTTAAAGTTACTGGCTCAAGGGCAAATTTGCAATTTACATCACTCCCCTATAATCATGTGCAACACTCTGAAGGTCACTTTATCTAGGTTTGTTCTAAAAAAAGAAAACACACAGCCATTTTATATGCTTGTATGAATGAGTCCCTGTAAACTAATGTACAGTTAATGTTGTTGTCTAGGCAATATTTGTTGTTTGATTTTTGCTTGTCATTGTGGTTACACATAAATGTGTATATGTGTGTACCACCAACCTGCCAAGGGACTACAGATGGAAATTAGCCAATGGCTACAATCTGGAATATTTACATGTTTATGTTCATTAATGGGAAATGTCCATATTCATAAAATAATAATAAAATAAAACATATAGGAACTGACAAGTTCTGACCTCTTTATCTGTTTACAATTTCCTTTAGGGTGTATAAGCACAAGTCTGTGTCTTGATTAGCTTTAAACCCAAACAGGTTGTCTGAAGAGTTCATTTATTTATTTAATCGTTAAAGCAGAGTCCTTCTAGGACTTTTGTTAGTATGCTGGCTAAAGCTATGGGCCTGTAGTTATCTACGCTTCAGGTTTACCAGCCTTGTCTTTGATGACTGGATTTAACAGACAACACTGAGTCAGGTAACAGCTCATGAATCATGACAGAGGTAAAACAAATTGAAAGAAGAGGAGCTATCCTCTGAACTGTATATTTAAGGTGTTCAGCAGTAATATGGTATAAGCCACTTGCTTTGAATTTGACAGCTTCTTTATAGCTTAAATCACTTCATGTAAATGTAACCAAATTGAAGCATCACACTCCACATTCCCTGCTTTATATGCCCAACTTTTGATACTTAAATAATAAACTATAATGCTGTGGTCATGACTCAATATTTTCTGTTCCAGAAACACCTTTTATAGTTCATTGTAGAAACGTTTTACAGTTGATAAGAACTCTAACTTCCTTCCAGAAACCAGTGGGATTTTTTGACTGGACTCGGACCTTTTGGCCTGCTCATTTTTACAAATGAAACTGATGGCATACATATATCTTGCATCAGTCAGCTTTCCTCGTTCATTCTTGTGTAATGGCTCTATTGGTGGCACCAAGCTCTTTTTCTGACTGTTATCATTTCCATTAACATTAAACTGAGCACATTTTCTTCATTGTGTTTTCTGTCTTTCTTCAGGGTGCCGTGTTCCAGACTGCGATTTACAACCAGACTGTCACCATCATTGAGCGCGAAGAGGGACTGGACGGAGAAACGTAAGACTCACTTCTATTCACTCCAATTTCCTTTTGTTGTTCTGTCCTATTATGCACAATACTTCAACGTTTCGAACGAGGTCAAGCCAATACTTTTTATGCAACTCAAATAAAATCAAGGAAAACTGTAAGCTTTAGTGTGGCACAGTAGGCATTTTGGTTGTGTATTAAACCAGTTTTTGAGTTTCACTTTTATGTTTTGATTGAATAATTTAGCCCTCCTATTGCTCACTTGCCTTGTCCCTTAAGGGTACAACAAGCCTGCTTCACAATTGCAGCTCTCCCTGTTGCTTTCAGCACATGTAGGAACCTGTAAAAAAAGGTGTGAAATTGGCACAAAGAAATCACTTGTCAGAATTGTGTGGCTGGTGCAAGATGCAGATTCTGTCACCAACAAATTGGACAAGAATGAGAAAATGTTTTCCATCCAGAAATCTCTTATCATGAGATAAGATCATGTTAAAGCTGCAGGTAATTGAGGGTCGCTTTATGGATCAGTTATTTTGTATTAAATCAAACATCTCGGTTGCTGCCGATATTTTAGTTATTTAGCACAGATAGCATCAAATGGTCTGAATGTACTGTATTTAGTATAACTTGAGTCATCTTAAAATTATTTTTTTTAATTGTCTTCAGTCATCCAGAAGTCCTAGGTCACTATTAGAGTTTGGTATGTGAAGCCACAGCGGTATTTGGGACTCTTTCAGTGATTTCAGCTCAGTTGATGAATTGATTTTGTTTTCCTGCAGGATGTTCATGTACATCTTCTTGGTTGGACTGGTGGCCCTGATGCTGTTTGGGATGTACCAGGTCCTGGAGACACGGACGGTATGTATGTCCTCTATCAGCTTGTCTATATCTGTCCCACTGAGGAAATATCTTCGAATATGGTACAAATGTCGACTTAGGCCCAACGATGGTCTGATAGAATGTGGTGGTTAAATGTCACTGTGACATCTAAAAAAAAAAGAGAGAAATGGTTTTGGCCTTAACTCACACACTTGCTTTGAGACAGTATCACAAAAGATTAGACATTTCAATATCAGGGCAAAATAATTAAGTGATGACATATTTTACCTCAAAGGTCAGATTCACTGGGAAATCAGAATGTCTAGTAAAAGCTATTTTCTGGATATCATTTTCGTCCCATTCTTTGAACTTGACATCCCAGGAACACTTTGAGGGAATTTCTTAACATTTCCTGTTTTTAACCAGTAAATACAACAGCCGTTACTGAATAAAGTCCCCTTTTCAAAGGGATGTGGCATCAACCCTGTCAATACATAATTCTGCCAAAACCTGATTACATTTAAAACTAAGCAAGTAAATGGTTTAAAAATAGGTCATAACATCTTGTTGTCTTTCTTTCTTTTTCAGAAAAAGAGACTCTCAGTGAAAATAGAGAAGGGAACTGGTGGGATAAGCGATGTTGACATCAGCTGGATTCCTCAGGAGACTCTCAACGTCATGAGTATGTTCATTTTTTATAGTTGATCAGACTAAACTAAACTAAAAGGTAGTCTTTGTTCATATTAATATGTCTTTTCGTGATTATTAAGCAAAAACCCATCTGATCTTTATGTGCTCTCTCACAGACAAGGCTTCCCCTAAAGCATCTCCACGGAAACGAACCAACAGGGCTGCCGGAGCAGATCAATAAAAACTGGTCATTTCCATCCATCATCATACTGTCCATCAGGCTTTCAACGCTCCTTTCCTCGCCACACTAACCTCATTGCCATCCACAAAGGAACAACATTTCTGGAATACAATATCCGTTCCGAGCAGAGACGTTTGTTCTGTCTGCTGCTCTGCTGGTACGACGACCAGAGAGCATCCTGAACTCTGCTGCTCTGATCAGAGCATCAGACACTAACAGGACTAAACTATAGTTCTTTGTAAGGGAACATTTCTATCAGTGTGTCTATGTGAAAAACGATAAGCCTAAAACTCAAACGTTCTTTTAATGGAAATGTAAAGGGATATAATAGGGTAAACACTTCTCCCCAGTGTTGAGGATTTTATAACTTCTGATGATTTACATTTCATATCTTAAATTTTGATAAATACCCCTCCCCTCTATCACGTTCCTTGTTTAAACTCTTTTTTTGCGATGCCCTGAAAAGACTTGATGTCAAGAACAAATAGACGCAATTGATAAAAAAATCTTTCCAACTGATGACGCTCCTGTTTCAACATCTGGTCATATATGGTCTGAGTTTTGTATTTAAATGTTGTTTGTTAACGGGGCAATGGCAGCTGCAAATACAATGAACATTCAAACAGTATTCTTTGGAGGTTTTCTACAGGTCAATACACCTGTTTTATCACCTGACTGTTGTGAGAGTCTCAGGGGAGAAGTTCAGTCACTAAGTGTCATTGATGCAATATTTCTGGTTGCATACTATTGTTTGAGAAAAAACACTTTTAAAATGCAATAAAAGAGTGAACAAAGTGTATTGCTTCCTTTTGTTTGCTCTCTATTCTTAAGTTATTACACTTTTATTATTAAGGGATCAAATATAACGTTGTTGTCTTTGACATTCTAAGAACTTTGTGCATTCATATTTTTAACTACTGCCAAAACTAATAATTATACCCGTTTATTAACCTGGCCTGTCCACGGTTACCCGGCTGCTCACCAACACAGTTCCCATGGTGATGTCATCAGATGTCTGATTTAATCGAACTAGTAATGCAACCCAAAGACACTGAATTTATTATATATTTAAGACAAGGAGTGGATTCAAATTCTCACTTTAAAGATTTTAAATAGTTTTTTTAAATAGAAACACATCTGAACAGAGCTTGGCTTTTGGCTTAAAGTTACACTAAAAAATAGAAAAAGTTTAATTGATACATTTAATGTATTAAAAATAGAGGGTTGTAAAAATGTATACAAATTAGAATACTTAAGTCAAAGTTATTAGAAATAAGTTCACATTATTACTGTGATGGGGTTGAAAATAACAGTAAACATGTTTTTCTAAACCTCTAAAAGTTTAATTTGACTTTATTAATTGACCCTCCTGTATTATTATTTACCAATGCTTAATGCAAAAGGAATTCATATATTACCTCAGCTTATCCTTTTGTAGTCTTTTCATACATTGAACCTTTTATCTTCAATTCTTAATTTCTCCATTACCATGTGTTCTTACACGGCAGTGAGTTAGGCATCAATATATTTTAACTTATAGAACATTGTCACTTTGGCGCTTACTGTAAAAAAGGAGCTTAATTTCTAACTTTATCATCGATATACTTTATGTTAATAAATAAAGCAACCGTTAAACAGATTGTGAAATGTACCCTACGTCTAGTCTGAGCCTATAATGTAAACGGGACTAAATGAGATTTCAAATAGACAACAAAGCATTGTTATAATCCATGTGTAACCTCTCCTGTGCTGTACAAACAACGGATGCATCTATAGGCATAACATATTTGAGATTTAAATCAATAAAATACAATAAAGTCACTCTGTGCTGCTTTTCGTGTTGTTGAGGTGTTGCAGGATGGTTGCGCTGAGGTTCCTCTTTGGGGAGGTGAGAGCTGTCCGGTGCTGAAGGGGGAAGATGAGCTCAGCGCGCGCCGGGGGGCAGGTAACGTCAGCAGTCGGCCGGAGCAGGAAAAGACTCCATACACACACCCACCAAGTGTTTATCTGCGCTTAATCACTGATACACATCGACACACATGAATAATGGGCAGCTAATCAGCTCCGTGTGACTCAGCGCCGATTTTCTTCCGATTCCTGCGCGCCTCGGCAGCATCCCGCGCCCTCCGCTTGGCTTGAAATGGGATGATATGGGCTTTTTCATGTCGACGAAGATCGGAGGGATTCTTGCTTTTGCCTTGGGTAAGACAACACGAGCACCTCCGTGGGTTTTATTTAGGCTACGAGCCACTTTGGCTGCTTTGGTGGAGAAAACTGCCTTGCATCTTTTTTTTTTAAAATCCGAAATCTCTTTATTTCTGCATCTGAAATGTCACTGCTTAGATTGTCATCTTTATTTATCTCTATCGGCGTTGCATGGTGGTTATGGGAGTGCTGTACCGTGGCCAACTGCTTGAAGTACACCCATGCACGACACATACAGGGTGTCTATACTTAGGTGATAGTGTGCAAGCTATTGTGTGTGCAAAATACACAAAAAGAAAAAACACACAAACTGTTAAGCTATATGTTTATTGAATACCATTTTTTTATAGTCCTCTTATATTATGTTAGGCCTGTCATTTAAGTATTTTTGGCATTAACATTGCAATTAGCTCTGACCAGAGCATTGCACCCCATGTGGAAGGATTGTACTGGCGTCAGCAGTCAGGGCTATTCCCCTGGGAAACATCTGCTTCACTGCCCTTCTCCCATGATGTTTATCTGAAGTCAAGTTCGGATTGAACTTCACAGGTTACCAGAAATGTTAAAAATTCTTGATTTAATGAAAGAACACCACTAATTCAAAAATCATTGCAGTCTTGTGTGTGTGAAAAGTTGCATGAACACCGCTTTGAGCTATTACTGGAATTGGTCAAATATAACGAAACAAACATTTAAATGCTTGTTCTTTTGTTTGGGACAATGTAATGCAATTCAGAGGGCCAAACATCAGTTCTTATTGTAAAGACTTCATACCCTTTTTCTATTTGCAGTATTCCTCTCGCTGACAGTGTCAGGAGACCCTCTGACAGATGTTAAGTGTGAGAACATTTATAAAGACTTCTCTGACTGTGTGTTGGAGCTGGGAGACAGTATGGACAACTCGCAGGAGAACGTAACCAGTGAGAGCGGAGTGGCAGCAGTCTGCAGGTGAAAAAAGAACCTAATTTTGAATGTGTGTGTGTGTGTGTGTGTGTGTGTGTGTGTGTGTGTGTGTGTGTGTGTGTGTGTGTGTGTGTGTGAGCAGCAACCATTTTTACACATTAGCCATCATCTGGAGAACCTGTATGTTTTTCTTTACCCGGCACCCTGCTGATTTTAACCTGAGCAGATAAGAACAGAGCTTAGAGACAAACAGGCTGTGATGGGCTGGAATAATAGCCTTGAGTAAAAAACTACTGATCAGTGGAATTGTGCAAATAATTGAATGTAAACCGGCGCATGATTTAGTGAAATAATTTAGACAGATACAGCATGAAATATGCATCTCCTGACAAAATACTGGAGAGAGAAAAAGAGCAGATGCCATAATCTCTGAGGAAGAACAGAGAAATGAATGGTGCTGAGACACTGAGCCATTGTGCTAAATAATTTATGACTTTGCTGCAGCAGTAATGAAATTCCAGGGACTTTTTTGTCATTGTTACTGCACGCACCCCACAACCCCAGCTCTGTATATTTAAGATTTACACACAGCCTTCTGTTAGAAAAATTTACTAGTTACAGTATAATCTGTGATATTGTTTCACTATCTGATACCGTTGCCATGGTAATTAAAGTTCAGTTTGACTTACTTAAAGCCATCTGAGTGATACAATGTTGGCAGCTAACAACCAGTGCACAGCTGGTTCAACTTTAGAGTGTAGGACAGACAAATCAATAATCTGATGATCTTTTGTTTGCCACAGCCACTGGGAAGCTTTCCACACATGTGCCCTCACAGCGCTGTCCGACTGTGAGCAAGAAGTCAGCTCTATCTGGGAGACTCTGAGGCAGGACTCGAGGAAGATGCGCTTCCAGGGGAGTCTATTCGACTTGTGCAGCCCCAGCTCCTCTCCCAGTATAAGTTCACCCCTCGGTACCCTCATCCTGTCCCTTATAGGCATGCTGATCATGACTGCGTCCTCTGTATAGATGAGGGCTGAGGTGAGGAGGGATACATATCCCCTGGGTTCAGTCCTTCAGATATCAAACTTAAAGCCAAGGATTTAAATAGAACAAATGTTTTAATAAGGATTATTTTGACAGAGAGCCATGGAGGTTTGTGGTGAGCCAATCAATATTTGCTGTGATGAATAATGCTTGAAATCTTCTCATATCCCTCAGCTTGATCCTCCCACATGTCGAGAAAGTGACAGTATATAGTAAAGGAAATACATTTCCGTAATATAACTTATGAGTAAACATTGCAAATACTCCAAAGATTTGAGACAATCTCTTAGCAGAGTCCAATCAGACAGTAGTTCGACACCTGTGGCTCTGGGTTACCAGTATAAAGTAGGTCACAGGGATTGGGCACAATATCATCAACACCTGCACAATTCAATGCAATCTAATGAAATAGCCATGCTAAGAGAATTTATTGTCATTATCATGTTCTGCAGGATTCAGACCTGAGGTTTAAGAGCTGTGTATTTGTGGAGTAATTCATATTCTTCTTATATTTTAATACAGCAGGTGTTTATGTTTTTGTGCCCACACTTTCTTGTGTATGGTTTTGTGATGATAGTTGACCGTAGAGTTCAACTTTTTAGGAGTTTGCTGAGGATATCTGTCCAACATTCAAAAATGTGTATGCTAAAATCAGCCAGTTAGTTTAGCCTTGCACATAGCTCACAAAGCTGCAACCTAGCCAAGAAATATTTCACAGATTAAAAAAAAGGAACCAAAAAAACAACAACACACAAATAGTAAATTTTACACTTTAAGGCGCTTTAAAGTAATGCATTTGAACTAGGCTAGGCTTGCAAGCCAAGCCATCGTGCTATCAAGTAGAAGACAGCACAAGAAAAAAACATCAGCATAAATCTAAGCAAATCTCAGCTCTCAGTCATTACAAAACTGCTTAAATATGTTAACTTATTCATCATGGTAAGGACCAAACGATGAGACAGAAGTAACAACATTTATCTGAAAGACTTAAACACACTAAATCCAGTGTCTAAACAAAAATATAATTTTAATTATAGGTGAGATGCCCCTTACATTTGTTTCAGAATCTAGTAAATATTTGTGTAAGTGACAATCAAAGCCCATGTACACATTTGACCCCTTTTTAACCCCAACACTTCAGCCCGCTGTGGTTGATGTTGCTCAGCTGCTATAAAGACACCAAAAACTCACATTTAACTCTACATCACATGATCACTTCTCCCACAGAGCCCCACGCTTTGGTTCAATTTCATTCTTAATCAAACTTTGACCTGTAAACTTTTGTGTTGAAAGTGTGTATGTTTAGTGTCATGTCCCACTATGTCATATTCAGACAGACTACTCAGCGTGGACTTTTATCCAGAGATAAAAATACAGCTCAAAGTGTATGAAAAAATCTCCAGAATAATTATATTTTAATGCCTGCATATAGGTCTTCTAACACTGTATTTATTCAAACTTAAACATCTATAGTTTATCTCTCTAGTGAAGTCAAATGATATGCAACAGCAAAAATAACAGCTGCCATAAAACACTAAACAATAGCTTATTTTGTAACATAGACATACAATTGATTTTGTATCGATCAATGTCAGATATAAAGCCACTCATTAATGGACTGCATAAACATGATGTCAAACTAAATAGATTCCAAGCTGTGCTGCTCCACTCATCTGTTTCATTCTGTTCATTCTGATTCATTATGGGAATCTTTCGCTCTAATTTACTCAAATTTGACAAACTTTAAGCTTCCAAAGCAGCAATGAGCAAATGTTGTGAATCTCAATGAGAGAAAACAATTGAATGGGAGCTACAGTTTTAATAATTCTCACTCTTCCTCACATTACGCCAAGAAAACAATTGAGATATCACTATTTGTAATAGACTTTTATTTCATGTGAAATTCTCGTGTAGGTTAAATTCACTTTATAAATATCAAATGTGTTTACCTTTTCTGCAATATTCACCTGGAATTAAGAGCAAATTATCAACTATTGAGCAATAGCATTGTTTTGTCACTTTTTGTACCTTTTTTTTGTCATTACTGATGCTAAAATGTGTTCTAAAAATGTGGATAATTTTGTGGTCGTGAATATTTCCTTTTCCTCTATTTCACCACAAATGCATGCTCATGTTAGTGACAGTGCTTCAGAATATCAGTCTGTTAATTTTTTCCTTGGACAAAGTGTACAGTGATATTGATCTGTGCATGAAGTTAGGCAAGCTCCTCAATATATGCAGATTTATTACCCACCCACTCTCCTACTTTACCCCCATTAGCATGTTTGTTCCGGTGGTATCTATTTATTTTTCTGTATCAGGAGTGGTTGCATTAAGTCATCCATTGTGTGTCTGGTGGTGAGAATACAACGATGTCCTCAAAGCATGAGCAATATATAGGATCACTTCTTACGAGAGGACTCATCCGTTCGTATGCTGTTAAAGAAAGCATGAAAATGATTGTGTTATCATAAGTATTATTACAGCACAAGAATTGAACCCTAAAGACAGTTAACACGTGGAGAGAACCTCTGAATGTAAAAAAGTTCAGTACCCATGTTTTTCTTCAGTTTCCTGACGGCAGAGCACTCTATTTACACGACTGTATAAAGCAATATATAGCAGAGTAATGTGTTTGTAATAATAAAGCACTATGTTAAAACATAACGCGTGTGTGTTTGAACAAACTAATGGCTAACAGGGTTGTGGATCACAAAGTTTTAAAATAGAAAAGCATTTAATCAATGCAGTAAGACATCATGCCGTTTCTCTCATTTACTACAGTTTCCTTTTTTTAGCCACCCCTGAAGCAAAGTGTTGGTAATGAGGATTGCAACCAGCACTTTTTTCTTTACTCGTTAGTACTCTCCCATCTGCTCCTCTCCACCTGGACGCATAAGCAGAGGCCGTGGTGGGAGAAAATGAGGGATCAGGGCCCAGGGTGGAAAAGTTTCAAAGATCCGAAGACATTCTTGTAATGTTTCCCTCATTAGAGGACCCATCTTCGACGTCTGAAGCATAATGGCCAATTATTTTTATACCTACAGTTTCCAGACTGAGTTTAACACACATGTTTCCCTTCCAATCTATAAGTATTTCTAGTGTTTTATTGAGGAACATAGTCACAAAATACCTGAATTATATAGTATAATTTCCCTCTGCTGGTGCGGACACATTTAAATCTTCAGGAGGAGAAAATGTTTACACTGTGTTTGTGATGTTTTCCCACATTATACAAAGTCAGAGTATTTATTTACATGAATAGGTCTATCTCAAGAGTTCTCTGAATTGAAATGAATTTTTAAAAAAAATAAAGTTAACGTTAAAGAATACTTAGATGGCATCGCAGGTCTAAACTTCAAAAGCAGTCATTGGTAGAAATGATCAAATGAGAGGAGACAGTTCAAAACAATAGTCATTACTTTGAATATAACATGAAGGAAAAGCTCGATGTTATTAGTGATCAACAGTATGCTTATTGGTTTCCTTATAAAGAGTTAGATGAGAGGATCAATGCAACTCTCTTGCCTGTTTATCAAATGTACCACCAGTGACACCCTACAAAGATAACAGAAAAAAAAAACTCCAGCATCAATACAGCTAACTGTTAACACAGTAAACCTGGTTTGACTGGTAATAAAGTGAAGTGCAAATAAAATTAAATGAAGTTGCTAAAAAACTAGGAAGTAACTGCACCCGCTAAGAAAATTACTTCCTGGAACATAATTCCTCTAAAAACGTTTTGTTCTTACAGTTAGGTCTTTATTGAATGAGATATAGTGTGTGTTGATAAGTTAATAAGTAATAATGCTGTAGTGCATTTGAAAGATGTTCTGTAGCTCAGACTTCAGAGACTTGGTTTGGGAACCGGAGGGTCACTGGTTTAAGTCGCGGTATATATCAAGTATGGAATTGGAACTGGTACTGCCAAAATTACCCTTTAGCAAGGCACTGAACCGCCAACTGCTCGGGGTACCAGTCCCTGAGCGGCCGCCTCACTCTGATATCGCTCCATAAAAGGCATTCATTAAATGCATGTCCGTAGATCCTGTTTGTGCTAATAACAGAGTGAAAACTTGAATTTCCATCAAGATTAAAAAAAAAAGGATATATATATTTTAAAAAAGAAATAATGGTATGGTTACTCAAATAAAACTCTCAGGAAACAAATCCTTGTATTCCCAGTAATGTCCAACCATTGTATAACCTTTTCATTCTCAACACACATAACAAATAATGATGTACTTCAATTACACTTAAGAAGCCTGATGTTGTTTTTAAAGCCACAGCAAAGTCCACACTATTGAAGCTGTAACAGTTTGATTTACCAGTCACCACACAGTATAAAAAGATTGTAGAATAATAAGCAGTCGATTTATACAAGGTTTAGAAAGCCATTCCTACACCAGAAAACTGAAACTGTTCCTGAAACCATCAGAGGTGCCCATCTCAGATCTTTCACATCACATCTCCACAAACAGCCAGTGTTTCAGAAACAAAGACGCAGCCTGCTGTCAGAACACAGCTGGTGGCTGACAAATGGTCCCCCAAGTGGCCACCTTGTCTAAATAATACATCATGACATGAAGAGACAGAAGAAAACAACGCTTGCTGTGCAAAATGCTGTACACCCTTGACAAAGAAGCCCTTAATGAGCATTATGAGACTGAATGTACAGAATCTACAGATTCTGTCTAAAGAGGTCAAATACGCCGGATTTGAAATGAAACCTAAAACAGAACTGTCTGAACACTGACAAACATTTAAGTTTAAATGCAGCTTTCAGACAAAATTATAAAGCTGAGAAAAGGTTACATTGCCAAGATTACCTTTTAATGTTAAAGAGATGTTTGTTTGTCTACCCCTCCAGCTTGTAAATAAAGGAAACAATGTTAGTTGCTGAAATCTGTGACTCTCCAGTGTCTTTAAAAGAGAGTTGAAGATTTGATCTTGTCACTAACTGTTTGTAGAAATGTGCACATAACTGGAAAAGTCAACATATTATACATCTTAAAATCAAGAAATGGGGTGCTTTTTAATGTAACTAAAATTAAAACAAAAAAGTTCAAGGACCGCTTTAAACTGCCATCCACTTTCCAAAGCATTAAAACGTATATCTTTATATGCTTCAGAGTTAATTATATCTAACATTAATACGATAGCGTTGAATAAATAGATCAGTCCGGTGTTTCACTTGAAGTGGAGATCGACCACAATCCAAAGTCTTCATCAACCCACATTCGTGCTCCGCTTCTTCTGAAACTAGTAAAAAATTGTCCTCTGGGCAGGACCCTCCATCCGTCCACAGATTTTCAATTCAGTGTGATGTCAACTCATATTCATAGGTTAGATTTGGGTCCACTATTGACTGGAATGGCCCTGAGCTCGCTCCGCATACACAAGTACTCTCCGATGACAGCCATTAAGGCCATGCAGGCTACATTGATGAGCCACCAGGAGAGGGCGGCTGGAAGGTGAGCATTGTAGATCCAGCAGCCGATCATGTGGAAGAAGTGCACGGTGACAGTAAAGTCCAAGCATTGTTTCCCTCGACGGACAAAGAACCACAGACCAAGTGCACTGTGAGAAAGTTAAGACAGAAAAGGTATGCATGTCAGTTCAAATTTGAGTGGATACAAAGATGACCATGCAAAGCGGAAAATGTTAAATAAGTGCAACATACCAAATTTAGAGGAATTGTGTTCTTAAAATATAATAAATATCTTATTAATATTATTTAATCTAATGTAAGTCATAACACTTTTTAGATGTGAATGATATCATCTAATGCTTACAATCAGCCGTTCAGCAAGTGAGGTTAGAGCTAGGGATGCAACGTCCCGATCCTGGTTATCACATATCAGTCTGATACTTACTCATAGCTAGATCGAATCTTTGACAATGGGCTGATCCATAGAGTTCAGTTCTTTGCTTTTCATGCAGCAACTATGGCATTGTCATGTCATGTCTCTTAGAACTACGGTACAGTTTGCCATCATCACTGAAACAATTTTTCTGACGTGCTCTGTCTGACCTCTACAAGAAGGTATGAGAACACTTATCAGCAGAAAGAATGGATGTAAAAGCAATGAGCTTAACCACATACCTGGAGCTCTGACTTTTACCTGTTTTCACATTTAACAGTAGACTAGACTCTTTTTACATATTTGACATAGAAATGTAGAATCTGTACGCAGGAGTTAGGTTTTTCATCATGTGAATTGTTCTTCTGTTTGTAGTATACACTAAAGCCTTAGTATCAGAATCCAATAAGAGCTCTCATCTCTTTAGGTATACAGAGAAAATATGAAACAAAAGACTCACCAGGTGAGAGAGTTCAAGATGAATGCCATCATTGAGAGCCTACCCTGCATTGTTGCAAAGCCAAGAACCTGTCAAATTAGAGAAATGAATAACATACCATTTTAGGAGGGTTAAAATGTGCCACAAACATACGTCACAGAGGCGAGGAGATCTTTAGCTTACCTCATAACTGAAGATCTGAGCCAGTGACCGACTAGATTGCACCAGACTGTCCACTCCAGCCAACCACAGGCCCAGGAAACTGTAGTAGATGCACTGCATCAACACAATCTGACACACAATAAGGACCGGGTCCCAGATGTAGCTTCGGAAGTTACTGGCCATTGTGGACTACTGTTACACCTACAGGCCCAAAAGGATGTTATTAGCTGGCCCCGACAGGTACCAGCTGGTCCATCCAGTGTGACCCACCTTGATGACAAAGTCTGAGACACAAGAAGTAACAATTCATGAAAAGTGTTGACTATTGTCTTATTTTCAGTTTTACTGTTGGTAAAGCTCATCATCAGTTGAATAACAACGACGTCATTGACAATTAAGGCAACTACCTTCCTGTGAAGTACATTATAAACAGCTCTTGGTCTTAACGGATGTCATTTTAAATGAATGGTCAAATTTTGCTGCTGCATGGGGTAGTAGTCTTTGGAAAAACCCAGAAAAGTTCAAGACCTGACCTCACAACAGGCTTTAAAAAAAGGCTGTGTATAAAGACCATGTGATTAGTTTAGTTAGAATATAAAGTATTTATGCGCTTCTTCTCCCCCAGTCACGTGCTTACAATCATTGTCAATTGACTAGGAATCCGGAAACCTGTGATACTGTGAAACAAAGATTGAGGTGAAACACACAGCTAATTTAACCATTTTTTTTATTTGTATATCTCAAGACACTGAGCACCACCTTTCCAATACCTTAAAAAAAAGAAGGATGTGAAGTGATGTTAAATGAACAACGATACACAATTTAAAAAAAAAAAGAAAGCTGAAACTGTTCAATCCAAGAAAAATAATGATTTAATACAAATATTAACCCCTCTGTAATTTATCACAGTAAACTACAAGTTACCTCTATTACCTAGAGAGCTCAGTAACATGTGATAACAGAGAGTGGGGAAGGTTCCTGACAGTGACCAGAAAACACATGAAGTTTTCTGGTCACAGTTAGCAGGCTGGTTTAAACATCACTCTGTCGGTGATTATTTTATCTACAACCCACACTCAACAATCATCAACTCAAACCACTCTCTGGCCTTTATTCAGAACATACAGCTGTGTTAACACTCAGATTTAACCGTGTGAGACAACACCGCAGTCCGTTTCACATCTAAAGGTAAAGTCACAACAACACCGGATGACCACAAGTTACAGCATGTTAGCACTGTTTACTACAGAGGAGCAGTGTCAACAAGACACAAAGAATACCGACCTGGAAACTGCTTTAGAGATGTTTCAGATTGTCGTCTAAACGATTGTCCCCTCGGTTTCTTTCTGTATTCAAAACTGTTATGAACTGGGCCTTGTTATCGACTAGTTGAACCTTATTAACAACACGGAAGTGGCGGTGGAACACCCGGAAATAAAACGTCTTCTTCTTCGCTTAGTATTTTTGGCGGCTCGCAAACGACTGAAAGGTGCATACCGCCACCTACTGTACAAGAGTGTAAAACACACAGGCGAAACGTCATTTTAGGACACTTACAGCATAAACCACGCCCCTTTTATGTCTTTAACCAGGTTTCTGGCTTCTAAACTAAAGTTGCAGTGCTTCAGCAGGATCTTTACTGTGGCCGAGGACTCCAGGGGGTAAGAACATTTTGCAAATAGTCTACTTTACAGAACATAGCCTAGTTAAGCTGACTCGCTGTCAGCCTTGAGCAAAACAACAAACAAGAAAATAAAGTTTGTCAGTGAAGAGCGGCAGTAGCGCCGTAGTTTCCAAAAGCTGTACTTGGTTCAATATGTCAAACATAACATTTTAGCAAAGTAACTGTAATGAAAACTTCACTGTGTGAGAAGTGCGGTCAGTTGACTTAATTGGAATTACAAGAGTTCCTATCGTAATAGCCTATTATCGTGTGTAAAAGGAAATAAATAACTCTCACTGTGAATACAGATGCAATATGTAAAATAAATAATATCTCTCTTAAACTTAGATAAAAAAATATCAAAACCTCAAAAAAGGCTTGGTCCGTGTGGGTTCTGCTTAATAGGCTTATCATAACTTGCACTTGCAAACCTCAAGAAATGTTCTTTTGAGACTTTAAATGTGAAGACATTTTATTAGCTCGAAGGACTATCATTTAGTTCGTTCTTAAATACATCTATAATATATATATATATTATATATATATTTTTTTTTTTCAAATTTCCGGATGCCCAGTGTGGTACTGGTCAGCTGTTGATTTGAGTCCAGACAATTTGGCATGCAAACACATACAGATTCAGGTTCTGCCTCTTTGGGACTCTGCACTGTACAGCTACTAAATCAGCTTCTTAAATGTGTGGACAAAGTCTAGGGTTAATGTCTACTAGAGCATCAAATCTTAACTAAACAAAGCCTGTCAGCAAGAGAGTGCAGTTTATGCTTTGGTCAGTTGTAAGGTTAAATATTTGGCACCTCTGTTTACTAGAATAACTCATAGAGAATAGAATAGAAAGTTGATTTATAAAGCACATTTCATTACAGGTAAGTGCTTTACATTGAAGATTAAAAAAAAAACATAGGAATACAAGAGACAAAATAGCTGTCTCAACAATCATAATTATGATACAGAAAGTATTTCTTTGTGTATTTAAGTGTTAGATATTTACTTATTTATTTCTTAGGGTCCAGAAAAACATCACAATGTTCAGAGTCCATGCGGTTATGGCAACAGTACAACAGAATGCAGTATTAAGGATGTTTCCATGTGTCAGAATATCCAAGAACCTGGCATGTTGTCGCCGCGCTGTGGGTAAGAATATTCTTTGCTCTTTATTGGGTTCCTTAAATGGGTTATTGAGAGTTTTTGCCTGTGTTGAGCGGTGTAATTTGCTTATTGACCCTGGGTAGATATACATTTATGATACTCACACAGGCTACAGCCACCGTTTTCCAAGGTGTGGTTGTTATGTTTGTTCATTTCTTATATGATCATGGAAGACTGTTTGATTTCTCACTTTTTAATGTACTCCTGTAATTTGGTAAAGATTTAGTCAATAGATATTTTTTTTTTTTGATAGATATTTTAAAAAGCTTTTAATTCATTTGATCTTTCTGTTCTCATTAAGACACTATGCAATGGGAAGATTAAGGGTGACAGTTGCTCAGTCTGTAGGGACTTGAGTTGGGAACCGGAGGGTCGCCGGTTCAAGTCCCAGACCAAGGCACGGACCATGGCTTAAGATAAAGTTAATGAATAAATGATTCAAAGTATGATTTACTGCAAATATATTCCCCTTGCATATTGACTCTCATCTCTACCAAGAAGGTTTTGTTTTCTGCACCATTCAAAACTCTGTTTTTAGATGTCTTCAGAATTCACTTAGTTGTTAATAAGTCAAAGTTTTTAAGCCAGTCACAGTTACATCTTTATTTATACAAGCACTTTACATACAAATGTATAGCACAGTATCCCTGAAACAATCAAATATATCTTCTCAATTATTTTAATTGTGTTTTGATTATTAAACATATATCATCTTAAACAAGGATTGTTTTTGGTCAGAACCGGAGGGTTAGTGATTTGATGTTAAGGCCACTTGGTTACAATGTTCCTTGAGCGATAAAAATAATCCAAATTTGCTCCCAATAGGTGTGTATGTTATGAGGTATATAACTGTCTGTGAATGCATGCATTTTCATAATTTGTGGAATGTAATGGCCTTGGTCAAGGTATGTTTTGGAAACCTATTTGAACCTGTTATTTGAATTTCTTTTGTTATACTTTAATGTGCACAAATATACTTTTAAACTTAAAGGTGGAGTTCGTTGGAAAAGCAGCCACAGACTCGCCCCCCTATTGACAGCGTCGCCTGTTCGTGCCCTCATTGATGAAAAGATCAGTATTAAAGGAAGTTTCCTGCCCCCACACTGTGCTGTCACCCTGTGTGCCCGAATGCACTGTGAGGATGGTGACCTGTGGGAGTCATTTGCCCATTTTAACACAAAGGCAGATGGCACCTTCCACTGTGAGTCTCACTCGGTTATATTTTATTTATGTTATTGCAAATTTACTGGAAGAAAACACAATAGTGTGATTACATGAGTCCTGTTTACAACTGGTATTATCAACATGTGAGCTAGGTGATCCATTCACAAGTAGATAGCTCTGACAGTTCTAAAATGTATGAACTACATGTTCACATACTTAAAAAATTTAAAAAAAGATTTAAAAACTGCATATCTTAGAAGTATTAAATTCAATGACAATGAAAAGCAGATGTGGGTAAAACTGACCCCTTTGTAATGATCACCCAGAATGCATGTTGATACTGAGTGTGATCAGGGCCAAAGACATGTTTAGATTTATTTGACCAAAAGCAGTCGGTAACTTTTCCCCTCTTTGTTTCCTGAACAGTGACCAGGGATGATTCAGTTGGGGGTTCATATTTGGGCTGTGACCCAATGGGACTGTTCTGGGGTCTGCAGCCAGCTCCCGGAGAAAGAGAAGGATTAAGGCAGGTGACGATAACAAGCTAACTGAGAGACAAAGACCACAAAGTGTGTGTTAGTAAACTATCTGCTGTCTCAAACACTTGGACATTGTGCATTAAATGGTGAACACTCAGATTGTGTAAAAATGTGCTGTTTATTATTTCTACAGGCTGAGGAAAAAAAGCGTAGAGACTCCATACGTGGTGCGTATGTCCTTGATGGAGGGCCACGTTTCCCCCCGTGAGGATCAGAGCAAAGAACTGGCTGCATTAACCACTGAGCGCTGGTATATGGCACCGGGAGTAAGGAGAATAGACATTCGGCAGAATGGAATAGTAGGAACATTGTTTTTACCGCCCGGTGAGTAAAAAATTTAATACATTCACAATGTAATGTCATTCAACAATTTGAATGATGTTGTGTGAAGGGTGTGTCCACTGAACAGCACCCATTTTACTGATATCCAGGCCCAGGACCATTTCCCGCCATGTTGGACCTTTGGGGAATGGGTGGAGGACTGGTGGAGTATCGCTCTGCCCTGTTTGCATCCAGGGGCTATGCTAGCTTGTCCCTCGCCTACTTTGGGCACAAAGACTTGCCAGGTCCTCAGAACCAAATTCATGCCAGTGATTCTTATTCCAAGGTACTATTCACCTCATGCTAAGTGCATTTGTGTACTTCTCACCTTTAAAATGTTTACATACAAATCAGTTAATTATTTTGAACCTAAAAAATGTATACTTTTGTGTTGATAGACTGCTTTCCAACTACTTCAAGATCACCATCAGGTCTGTGCCAACAGGGTTGGGATCATTGGCACCTCCTTTGGAGTCTATCTCACTCTTCAACTTGCTACTCAGACCGGTGTCAAAGTATGTCAGAAAAGCCTCTCTGTAATCAATTTTCAAATCTACAGATTGATTAAAATCACTGCTGCATTTAAATAGACATAACATGAAATATGCAACATGACTAGGAATAGAATATTGTATTAGAGACGTACATTTTCAACGCTTAAAGTTTTCCTTTTCAGCCATCTTGTTTGATTTGTATCAATGGCCCAGTAGGAAATGGCTTCATGGATGGAAACCTACTAAGGTAAGTGGTAATTAAAGATGATAATTATTATATTGTACTATTTGTTTGTCTTAAAGATTAGCAAAATGTTGTTTAATAACTTAATAATGTATCCTAACAATTGATTTTATTGTAAAACATTTTTTTTTTTGCTTTGTTGACTTGTTCTTTAAGTTCAGAGAATTATTGGAGTTGTGATGATCAAGGCTATGTCAGTTTTAAAATCTTCTCCTTGCCCGAAAACATGATCCCTGAGAGCAAAGTCAAGGTGATGTGAAAGACAGCCTCTTATGCCACTGAAGGCACCACAACGCAAAGACTGTACACACACACACACACACACACACACACACACACACACACACACACACAAACATATCCATAGTTCTGTGTCAGTGAGAGACATTTGGTTTTGCAGATAGAAGATGTGGCCTGTCCCTTGATGTACATAGAGGGTATGGATGACCTGAACTCTTCAAGCAAAGAGAACGTAGACCTGGTAGATTTTCCTATTGTGCTGTATTTTAAAGCATAACCAATTATCATAGGCAGAAAGCATTTATTAAGTAGTCCTGGACCTTATTGTTTATACTATAAACAATAAGGTCCAGGACTTGTCCAGTAAGGTTTATAACTCTGTTATATTCCCCATCAGATTGAGGAGACCCTGAACACTGTGGGTAAATCCCATCTATTCACCCGCCTGTCATACCCCGGTGCTGGTCACCTGATTGAACCTCCTTATGCACCAAATGCAAGAATATCGATGTGGAGGGTCAAACCAAATAAAGGTGAGCCCCCGTCATAACATTTTCAATGTGAGGCTGTTTGTTGCAAGATAAAATATGTGCTATTACGGAAAGCAATAGAAAATGTGTTTTTTTTGTTCTGCAGTGTTTGTTCAGTGGGGAGGTCACCCTGCACCCCACGCTGCTGCACAAGCAGATTCCTGGAAGAAGATTCTGGATTTTGTGGAAAAACATCTGAGATAGAAAAACATCCTAAATGGGAAATTCTGCATTTCTATGAGAAAACAGCAAAAAAACACACTAACTCTTTTGTCTCACAAGGGGGTGCTGTTTGCTCTCTGTTACCCTGTAGCACTGTGGCAGCTGAATGGTTGATCTGGTTAACCACTTCCCCCTGTTTCCTGTTTGTCTCCTAGCTTTTAAGACTCTAATAACACCTCAAAATACCTCCCAAACATAAGCTGTAAAATTGAAAAGAAAGGGAGCGAGAGAGAGATTGAGTTGTGACAATCAAAATATTGATATAATCTGAGAAAAAACTTTTAAATACGATTTAAGTGCTATGATTATTTGCCCTTGCTTGTACCTATCAGATCCGTCTCGTGTCCGTAGGTGTTAAATGAACTGTGCTGAACTGCTGATTCAGAGGTGCAGGTATTCTGTGGGTGTCTGTCCTTGCAGGTTCCATTTGTTTAAATGACATTGTGTACTTGTAGTTAATGCAGAAACATTGTAAAACACTCTATGGTTACTTTATTGGGATCACCTTTACTAGTATATGTTTCTTTTCACATTTACATGTCAACAATCTAATAAAGATCCATTGCTAAAGTTGTTTGATGGACATTTTCTTCCTGTGAGTCCTCCATTTTCTTATAATGTAATGTGTCTACATGCAAACTAATAGTTATGTGGCTTTGGGATGGAGTTCATGGCAGGCTGAGGTCACCATAGCAATGAGGGTGATGAACTCTTTGAAGTCAATCTCCAGGTCTCCGTTCTGGTCGAGATCGGCAAAGAGCTCGTCAAGGGTTTCTTTCTCTTGGATTTTCTGTTGAGGAGGACAATTGAAGGGAAATACAAATTGGTCGAGTATTTTAGACATTTTTGTAAGCTGCACACATGTCTTTGTTTGTGAATGTACATTGATAGTTACGTGTAAAGGGTCAAAGTCTTCATGGGTTTAAATATTCCTGATATTATATATTATATTCATTCTTTTGCAGTAAATACAAGTCTTTGAATTCAATTTACACTACATGAGATTGGGATGAAATGCTGTTGAGAAGGTAATGTATTTGGCCAAGAGTTGTTTCGAGCAAAACATTTCCTTACCTGTGTTTAATCACAATACATCAAATCATTTTCTGTATTCGCTTTAAGCTCAGTCTGAGTAAGATTGGTCACATGCATGTGTAAGACGAGTTACATGAACAGAGATCAGTATTGAACTGACAACTTGCTTATAGATGGAGTTACCAACTTTAAAATCCATGGAGCTATGTACCGTTTCACACCTAATTTACCACAAATCACATTTGTACTATGGTGCACTAATGCCTCAAGTAGGCATGAGTGACAATCTTGAGTCAGTATAATAATTGTACAGTTCTGCCGTAAACATGCCAGTTCTTATACTTTTATATCTAAAACTTACCATAATGAAATGATTCATCTCATTGTTGATGAGCTCCTTCAGTTCTGCTTTCTTCAGGTTGCACTTGTGACCCGAGTATTTGTGAAAAATTTGGATGATAGCGATCATGCCGCTCTCAAGGGCTGACATATTTTCCATTGAGGCCTGCAACAGAGAGTTTAAGTCAGTCTCACATGCACACTCGTATGTTTGTCTTCTACATGAGAAT